>NW_026990014.1:0-52079 GCF_036417665.1 Passer domesticus | reverse complement strand
GAATTCGGGGTCCTGAAAGGATTTTGAGGGGTCCCAAGGAGCTTTTGGGGCTTCTGAGGGGATTTTTGGGGGTTCCAGAGAGGTTTTGGGGTCCCATTTGGGGGGTCAGATTTTGAGGTGCACTCACACTCCAGCCCAGCCCACAGGAAGGATTTGGGGTCCCATCTGGGGGTCCCGGGAGGTTTTGGGGTTCCGTTTGGGGGATGAGGGGGTTTTGGGGGTCACATTTGGGGGACTTTAGGGGGTTTTGGGGTCCCATTTGGGGGTCCCATTTTGGGGGTTTTGGGGTGCAGACTCACGCTCCAGCCCAGCCCCATGCCGGAGGAGTTGCCCAGGAAGCTGAGCAGGCTCCTCACGGCTCCAGCCCCACGGGGAGGTTTTGGGGGTCC
Organism: Passer domesticus; assembly: GCF_036417665.1. Classification (NCBI taxonomy): domain Eukaryota; kingdom Metazoa; phylum Chordata; class Aves; order Passeriformes; family Passeridae; genus Passer; species Passer domesticus. The sequence continues at coordinate 51,690 of NW_026990014.1, read as the reverse complement.
GGGGGGGTTTTGGGGTCCCATTTGGGGTCCCATTTAGGGGATTTAGGGGGTTTTGGGGTGCAGACTCACGCTCCAGCCCAGCCCCGGCCCCGAGGAGTTGCCCAGGAAGCTGAGCAGGCTCCTCACGGCTCCAGCCCCACGGGGAGGTTTTGGGGGTCCCGGGGGGGTTTTGGGGTCCCATTTGGGGTCCCATTTAGGGGATTTAGGGGGTTTTGGGGTGCAGACTCACGCTCCAGCCCAGCCCCGGCCCCGAGGAGTTGCCCAGGAAGCCGAGCAGGCTCCTCACGGCTCCAGCCCCACAGGGGGGTTTTGGGGGTCCCGGGGGGGTTTTGGGGTCCCATTTGGGGGGTTTTGGGGTGCAGACTCACGCTCCAGCCCAGCCCATGGGCAGGTTTTGGGGTCCCATTTGGGGGGTTTTGGGGTCCCATTTGGGGTGCAGACTCACGCTCCAGCCCAGCCCCAGCCCCGAGGAGTTGCCCAGGAAGCCGAGCAGGTCTCTCGCCGCTGCCGCGGGCGATCCCGCGCTGGCTCCGGGCTCCAGGGGCTGCAGGAAGGGCCCCAGGAGCAGCCGCAGCCCCCCCGGGACCCCCGGGACCCTCCAGGGCTCCTTCAGCCGCGTGCCCCCCACCAGCACCCTGGGAACGGGATGGGGTCAGGGGCACCCCAAAAACGGGGGGAAGGGGAGAACCCGAAAAATGGGGGGGGGGGGAAGTAACGAGAACGATCAAAAAATGGGGAGGGAAAGGTCAGGAGAGAACCCCAAAAAGGGGGGGAAAGTTCAAGTGAACACCCCAAGAAAACAAGGGGGAAAAGTCAAGGGAGAACCCCAAAAATGAGAGGCAAAAGTAATGGGAACAACCAAAAATGGGAAAGGAAAGGTCAGGAGAAAAACCCAAAACCAGGGGCAAAATTCAAAGGAACACCCCAAAAACACGAAGGATAAGTAAACGGAGAACCCCAAAAATGGGGGGGAAAAATCAGGGGAGAACCCCAAAAAACGGAGGGGGGAAAGTCAGGGGAACAACCCGAAAATGGGGGAGGGAAGAGCCCAAAGTGGGGGGGGGTCCATGAGTGAGTTTGGGGGACACTGGGGACAGGTTTGGGGGGGTCAGTGAGTTTGGGGGGACACTGGGGATGTTTTTGGGGGGTCAGTGAGTTTGGGGGGACACTGGGGACACTTTTGGGGGGTCAGTGAGTTTGGGGGGACACTGGGGACACTTTTTGGGGGTCAGTGAGTTTGGGGGGACACTGGGGACGTTTTTGGGGGGTCAGTGAGTTTGGGGGGACACTGGGGATGTTTTTGGGGGGTCAGTGAGTTTGGGGGGACACTGGGGACACTTTTGGGGGGTCAGTGAGTTTGGGGGGACACTGGGGACACTTTTTGGGGGGTCAGTGAGTTTGGGGGGACACTGGGGACGTTTTTGGGGGTGTCAGTGAGTTTGGGGGGACACTGGGGACGTTTTTGGGGGGTCAGTGAGTTTGGGGGGACATTGGGGATGTTTTTGGGGGGTCAGTGAGTTTGGGGGGACACTGGGGATGTTTTTGGGGGGTCAGTGAGTTTGGGGGGACACTGGGACGTTTTGGGGTCACACCTGGCCACGCCGCTGGGGCTCGGCTGCTGCTCCGTCAGGTTCCTCCACTCAGCCACCACCGAGACCTGGGGGGCGTGGGGGGGTCACCCAGAGCCCCCCAAAACCCCCAACACCCTGCCCCAAAGACACCCCGAATCCTCCAGCAAACCCCAATTCTGCCCCAAACCCCCCCCAATTCTGCCCCAAGAACCCCCCCAATCCCACCACAGACCCCCCCCAATTCTGCCCCAAAGTTCCCCCAAATACCCCCAATCCCACCCCAAAAACCCCCAATTCTGCCCCAAACCCCCAATTCTGCCCTAAACTCCCCAATTCCACCCCCAAAACCCCCCAATCCTGCCCCAAAAAACCCCAATTCTGCCCCCAAAACCCCTCAGTTGTGCCCAAACCCCCCAAAAAAGCCCAATCCCGCCCCAAACCCCCCCAAATCCCCCAGTCCTGCCCCCAACCCCCCCAATTCCACCCCAAAGTCCCCCAATCCTGCCCCAAACCTCCCCAAATCCCCCAGTCCTGCCCCAAATCCCCCAACCCGGCCCCAATCCTGCCCCAAACCCCCCCAAACCCGACCCCAACCCCACCCCAACCCCCCCAAATCCCCTAGTCCTGCCCCAAATCCCCCAATTCCATCCCCAAAAACCCCCCAATCCTGCCCCAAAACCCCACAAATCCTGCCCCAAAACCCCCAATCCTGCCCCCAACCCCACCCCAACCCCCACCAAATCCCCCAACCCGACCCCAAACCCCCCAATCCCACCCCAAACCCCCCCAAACCCCCCAATCCCATCCCAAACCCCCCCAAACCCCCAACCTGACCCCAATCCCACCCCAAACCCCCCAACCTGACCCCAAACCCCCCCAATCCCACCCCAAACCCCCCCAACCCGACCCCAAACCCCCCCAAGCCCCCCCCAAACCCCCCAATCCCACCCCAAACCCCCCAACCTGACCCCAATCCCCCCAACCTGACCCCAATCCCACCCCAAACCCCCCAACCCGACCCCAAACCCGACCCCAAACCCCCCAAGCCCACCCCAAACCCCCCAAAACCCCCCAATCCACCCCAAACCCCCCAAACCCACCCCAAACCCCCCAACCTGACCCCAATCCCCCCAACCTGACCCCAATCCCACCCCAAACCCCCCAATCCCACCCCAATCCCACCCCAAACCCCCCCAAACCCGACCCCAAACCCCCCAATCCCACCCCAAATCCAACCCCAAACCCCCCAATCCCCCCCCCCCCATCCCGTGCCCCCCCGCCCTCACCGGCAGCTCCTCGATGCCGTCCAGGAAGACCCCCGCGATGTCCTCCTTCAGCCAGTGGCTCAGGGCAGCCTGGGGGGGGCACGGGGGGGTCAGGGGGGTCCCCCAAACCCCAAATCCCCCCCCCAGAGCCCCCCCAGACCCACCTGGACCTGCTGGTGCGCCGTGGAGTTGTTGGCTGCAGCCCCCCAGACCGGACCCCCCGGTGGGGTTTGGGGTCAGGTCCAGGATCACCTTCAGCCCTGGGGGGAAATGGGGGGGTCAGGGCACCCCCAAACCCCGCAGGACCCCCCCCACACACTACAAACCCCCCCACCATTATTGGGGATCCCCCTTTGGGGGGGCTCCTGCTGCTCTTCCCATCACCAACACTTGAAAACACCCAAATTCAGCCCCCCGCCCCAATTTTGGGGTGTCTCCTCCCCATTTTGGGGTGTCCCCCTTAATTTTGGGGTGTCCCCCCTTAATTTTGAGGTGTCCCCCCTTAATTTTGCGGTGTCTCCTCCCAATTTTGGGCCAATTTTGGGGTGTCCCCCCTTAATTTTGAGGTGTCCCCTCCCCATTTCGAGATGTCCCCCTCCCCATTTTGTAGAGCCCCCTCCCCATTTTGTGGAGCCCCCTCCCAATTTTGGGGTGTCCCCTCCCCATTTTGTGCTGTCCCCTCCCCATTTTGGGGTGTCCCCCCTTAACTTTGGGGTGTCCCCTCCCAATTTTGGGGTGCCCCCTCCCCATTTTGGGGTGTCCCCTCCCCATTTTGGGGTGCCCCCCTCCCCATTTTGGGGTGTCCCACCCCCCAATTTTCTGCCCCTCACATTTTGGGGCTCCCCCTCAATTCCGTGGTGCCCCTCCCCCCCCATATCCACCACCCCCCCAAATTTTGGGGTTCCTCTCAGTTCACCCCCTGCCCCCCCTCTGCCCCCCCCCATTTCGGGTTCCCCCCCCGGTTTTGGGGTCCCCCCCCACCCACCTTTGTCCTTGGCTGCCTGCAGCAGGGCCTGGAAGTCCTGGAGGGTGCCCAGGGCGGGGTCCAGCTCCTTCAGGGGGGGGAGGAGCCCCCCGGGGGGTTTTTGGGGGGCCACGGGGCCCAGCACCAGCCCCCCCACCTGCAGCTTCTCCTTCAGGTACCCCAAACGCTTCTCCACGCCTGGGAAAGGGGGTGAACCCCAAAACTGACCCGGCTGCACGACCCCAAAATCCCCCCAGGGACAGCAGAGATCCCCAACGCCGCTGGGGACCCCAAAATCCCACCCCGAGACCCCAAAACCAGCCCAGGGGTTCCAAAGTCCTCCCAGGACCCCAAAATGAGGAAAAGTCCCAAAATCTGGGGGCTCCCTCAGGCTTTGGAGGTCCTGGAACCCCCCTAAAATCTGGAGAACCCCCCAAGAACCCCCCCAAAGTGGGGGGGCTCCCCAAAATTGCTGAGTCCCCCCCCCCAGGCCCTTTTATGGGGGGCCCTGAAAGAGGGGGGTCCCCAAGCTGACCCTGTGGGGTTTTTGGGAATTCTCCTGGGAATTAACCCCTGACACGTGGTGGTGGGGGGCACTGAGATAAACCCCCCCCTCCTCCCCAAATATCCTTGGAGTTATTTTGGGGGTTCCATTAACGGGGCCTCCCCCACAGGCTCCCAGGGGAACCCCAAACCTTCCTGGGACCCCCCCAAATTCCCCAAAAAACCTCACAGACCTCCCCAAAACCAGACTGGAAATTCCCTAAACTCCCCCAACTCACCTTTGGGGACCCTCTAAACCCCTCCAAACCCCCCCACGACCCCCCAAAACCCCTCCAGCCATCTTCTGGGATCCCTGCACCCCTCTGGGGACCCTCTAAACCCCCCCAAACCCCCCATGGGACCCCACAAAACCCCCCAGGGGACCTCCCAAGACCCCTCCTCACCTTCCAGATCTCCCCCAAAAGCCTTGGGGGGTCCCTCTAAATCCCCCCAAACCCCCCCACGACTCCCCCAAAACCCCTCCAGCCATCTACAGGGATCCTTTCGCCCCTCTGGGGACCCTCTAAACACCCCCAAACCCCCCATGGGACCCCAAAAAACCCCTCCAGCCACCTTCAGGGATTCTTCCACCCCTCTGGGGACCCTCTAACCCCCCCAAACCCCCCATGGGACCCCCCAAACCCCCCATTGGGACCCCAAAAAACCCCTCCAGCCACCTTCAGGGATTCTTCCACCCCTCTGGGGACCCTCTAACCCCCCCAAACCCCCCATGGGACCCCCCCAAAACCCCCCATGGGACCCCCAAGACCCCCCCTCACCTTTCAGATCTCCCCCAAAAGCCTTGGGGGGGGCCCTGTAGAGCGCCCTGAGCTCCCACAGGACCCCCCAAAACCCCTCCAGCCATCTTCTGGGATCCCTGCACCCCTCTGGGGACCCTCTAAATCCCCCCAAACCCCCCCACGACCCCCCAAAACCCCTCCAGCCACCTTCAGGGATTCTTCCACCCCTCTGGGGACCCTCTAAACCCCTCTTAGGAGCCCCCCAAAATCCTCCAGACATCTTCAGGGATCCTTGCACCCCTCTGGGGACCCTCTAACCCCCCCAAACCCCCCATGGGACCCCCCCAAAACCCCTCAGAGGACCCCCCAAAACCCCTCAGGGGACCCCCAAGACCCCTCCTCACCTTTCAGATCGCCCCCAAAAGCCTTGGGGGGGGCCCTGTAGAGCGCCCCAAGCTCCCACAGGACCATCAAAACCCCCCACGACCCCCCAAAACCCCTCCAGCCACCTTCAGGGATTCTTCCACCCCTCTGGGGACCCTCTAAATCCCTCTTAGGAGCTTCCCAAACTCCTCCAGACACCTTCAGGGATCCCTGCACCCCTCTGGGGACCCTCTAAACACCCCCAAACCCCCCATGGGACCCCCCCAAAACCCCCCATGGGACCCCCAAAACCCCTCCTCACCTTTCAGATCTCCCCCAAAAGCCTTGGGGGGGGCCCTGTAGAGCGCCCCGAGCTCCCACAGGACCCCCCAAAACCCCTCCAGACACCTTCAGGGATTCTTCCACCCCTCTGGGGACCCCCTAAACCCCCCCAAACCCCCCATGGGACCCCCAAGACCCCTCCTCACCTTTCAGATCTCCCCCGAAAGCCTTGGGGGGGGCCCTGTACAGCACCCGGAGCCCCCAAAACCCCTCCAGACATCTTCAGGGATCCCTGCACCCCTCTGGGGACTCCCTAAACCCCTCTGGGGACCCCCTAAACCCCCCCAAACCCCTCAGAGGACCCCCCAAAACGCCCCCAGGACCCCCCAAACCCCCCATGGGACCCCCCAGACCCCTCCTCACCTTTCAGATCGCCCCCGAAAGCCTTGGGGGGGGCCCTGTAGAGCGCCCCGAGCTCCCACCAGGCCTTGGCGGGCAGGGGCTGGCAGCGGGGCGCCTGTGCCACGATGGCAGCCGCGGCCCCCAGCATGCCCAGCCAGCCCCCCCAGAAGAGCACGAGCAGCACCAGGCGGGCGCGGGCCCAGAGCGGCGTCCCCGCCTCCCGCAGCAGCTCCTCCTTGCCCAGCCCCGTGAACTTGGGGCTCCCCGAGGCCCCCGTGCCCCCCAGGGCCGCCTCCTCCTCCTCCTCGGGGGGGATCTTCATCACCAGCCCGTTCTTCTCGGCGCCCGGGTGCTGCTCCGGGCCCGGGGAGGGGTCGCGGTGGGGAGGGGGGGCCTGGGGAGGGGTCCCCGGCTCGGCCGCGGCCATCGGCTGCTTCTCGGCCTCCAGCGCCGACAGCTCCAGCTCGCGGGGGGGAGACTCGGGCTCCATCTGGGGAGGAGAGCCAAAATCCCCCGGGGATGGACCCAAAAGCTTCAGAAATCGCCTCAAAAACACCTCGGGGATCGACCCAAAAGCTTCAGAAATCGCCTCAAAAACTCCTCGGGGATTGGCCCAAAACCCCTCAGAGATTGCTCCAAAAAACCCCTCAGGGATCACCCCAAAACCCCTCGGGGATCGCCTCAAAAACACCTCGGGGATTGGCCCAAAACCCCTCAGGGACTGACCCAAAGCCTTCAGAAATCGCCTCAAAAAACCTTCAGGGATTGACCCAAAAGCTTCAGAAATCGCCTCAAAAACTTCTCAGGGATTGGCCTAAAACCCCTCAGAGATTGCTCCAAAGACCCTTCAGGGAATGCCCTAAAAACCCTTCAGGGATTGGCCCCAAAAATCCCTCAGGGATTGTCTTGAAAACCCCTCAGGGATCGCCTAAAAAATGCCTCTGGGATCGCCCTAAAACCTTCCAGGATCGCCCCAAAATCCCTTCAGGGATTGCCCTAAAAACCCCTCAGGGATCATCCTAAAACCTTCCAGGATCGCCCCAAAAACCCCTCGGGGAATGCCCCAAACACCCCTCGGGGATTGGCCCCAAAACCGCTTGAGGATCGCCCCGAAATCCTCAGGGATTGCCCCAAAAACCCCTCGGGGATCGCCCCAAAAACCCCTCGGGGATGGCCCCAAAACCCCTCACGGATCCTCCTAAAACTTTCCAGGATCGCCCCAAAATCCCCAGGGATTGCCCTAAAACCTTCAGGGACCACCCCCAAACCTTCAGCGATCGCCCCACAAGGGTTTGGGCGGGGTTGAACTTTCCCCCAAACAACCTCAAGGGGATCTTTGGTCCCCGACTTCGCCCCTGGCGGTCAAAGGTTCTGGAAGAGATCCAGGGGTGCTCCCTGCACCCCAAAAATTACCCCATGTTTTTCTAGAGATCGCCCTGGCCACTCTAAAATGCTTTTGTGGGGGTTTCAAACTCCTCTTGGGGTCCCCCTCCCCCGGGGACCCCAAATCCCTCACAGGGCGCCCCAAAATCCTTCCAGGCCTCGCAGCCCCCCCAGCGCCTCCTTGAGCGACCACACCCGCCCTTGGATGGATCCCGAGCCCGCCCCGCACACCCAAAGAGCCCCCGGGCTCCCCGATATCCTCACGGGGACCCCGAAAGTTGTTTGTGCTCCCCGGAAATCCCCCCCGAAGCCCGGAGCCCCTCAGGGCGAGCGCTACCTTCGCCAAGACCTCGTGACGGGCGTGAGGGGCTCGGCGCAGCCTTTTATATGCCGATAAAACCACGCCCACTCTGCGGAAACCACGCCCCCTGCTCCGCCCCCCGGCGCCGCCGAGGCGCCCGGGCCGGGCGGATCAAAGGGCACGAGGCGGGGGGGACCGGACACGCCCCGGGGCGAACGGGGCGGGACAGAGCCCCGGAGGGCGCATTTTGGAGTCTCTGATTCACAGCACGGATCAACGGGAGGCCAGTCATGGGCGTCGTGCCTTTTTCTTCTCACGGAGGATTCTCGACACCCCCGTCCTTTTCGGGGTCTCCCCCATGCGCCGCCATTTTGCCACACCCCAAGCAGCCGCCATTTTGGTGTTATTAAAGTGTCTACTGATCTCTACCGGGCGTCGCCATTTTTTTGTACCCCGGGGGTGCGCTATTTAAGGAGCCCCCCCATCCGGCGACCTGTGCGGGGTCTCATCACGAAGATTAGTGTGAAGAGATTCTCTGTGCTTCTTCTGGAGGCCTCCAGCCCTCTGTGGGGGGACAGGACGGCGCCACAACCACCCTGCTCATTCTGCCCACCCCTTCGGCGCGCATAATGGTCCATCCCACAGCGCCCCCTCAAGTCCCGCCTATACCCCGACCAATCAGCACCGCGCTCCGCCGGAAGTAGTCGATCACCGGAAGCGTCTCCATGGCAACCACCGGAAGTTCCTGTCTGCGCCGGAAGTGGCGGCGCGGCCATGGGCGCCTCGAAGAAGCACCGGGAGCGCGGCGGGGCCGAGGCGGCCGAGGAGGCGCCGGGGGCGGGCGGCGGCAGCGCGGGGCGGCCCCGCGAGCACCGCAAGCACCGGCACCGCGGCGGGGAGCGGCGCGGGAAGCGCAGCCGCTCGCGCGGGGAGCGCGGGGGCTCCGGCGGCGGCTCCGGCTCCTCGGCGCGGCGCGGAGCGAACGAGGAGAGCGCGAGGAGCGGCCATGGCCGGGCCGGCGCCGACAGCGAGCGCAGGCCCAAGAGGGAGAGGAAGGAGGAGCGCGAGGAGCCCGGTGAGGGCGGGGCGGCGGAGTTCTGGGGGGAATTCGGGGGGATTTGGGGTTTGGGGGGGGTTTGGGGGCGCAGCAAAGATTTGGGGTGCGGGGAGGGGGGCTGGAGGATTTGGGGGGGCTGGGGGAGGTTTTGGGGTGGAATCAGTGGGGTTTCGGGGGGGAATTTTGGGATTTTGGGGGGGATTTTGGGGGGGATTTGGGGTTTGGGGGTCAGATTTGGAGGGGGGAGACCCCAGAGGGATTTGGGGGCGTTTAAGGAGAGTTTTAGGGGGTTAAAGGTAAATTTGGGGGGTTTTAAAGGGAGTTTTAGGGGGCTAAAGGTAAAATTGGGGGGTTTTAAAGGGAGTTTTAGGGGATTAAAGGTGAATTTGGGGGGTTTTAAAGAGAGTTTTAGGGGGTTAAAGGTAAATTTGGGGGGTTCTAAAGAGAATTTTAGGGGGTTAAAGGTAAATTTGGGGGGTTATAAGGGATTTTGAGGAGATTAAAGAGGATTTGGGAGAGTTTTAAAGGGGTTTTGGGAGGATTAAAAGTAAATTTTGGGGATTTTAAGAGGAATTTTGGAAGTTAAAGGGAAGTTTGGGGTGTCCAGAGGGGGTTTTGGGGTCCCTGGGGTGGGGCAGCTCCTCGGGGGGTACCAGAGGAGCTCCCTCCACCTTAATTAATTAATAATAATTTGTTAATTGCCCCCACAGCTGCTCCCCAAATCCGCAGCGGGCGAATCCTCCCTGAGCGTGGAAGAGACCAAGTGAGGAGCCCCCAAAAATCCCCAAAATTGGGGTTTTCACCCCCAAAAATCCCCAAAATTGGGGTTTTCACCCCCAAAATCCCCCAAAATTGGGGTTTTCCTACCAAAATTGAGTTTCCCACCTCCCAGATCCCCCAAAATTGGGGTTTCCCCCCTAAATCCTCCAAAATTGGGGTTTTTCTCTCCCCAAATCCCCCAAAATTGGGGTTTCCCCCACCCAAACACTCCGAAATTGGGCTTTCCCCACCTGGAATCCCCCAAAATTAGGGCTTTCCCCCCAAAATTTGGATTTCCTTCTCCCTAAATGCCCCAAAATCGGGGTCGCACCCTAAATCCCCCCCAAAACTGGAGTTCCCTCACCTAAAATTGGGGTCTTTCCCTCACCAAATCCCCCAAAATTGAAGTTTTCCTTTCCAAATCCCCCAAAATTGGGGTCCCCCACCCCAAAATTGAGATTTCCTTCTCCCTAAATGCCCCAAAATTGGAGTTCTCTCACCCAAAATCCCCCAAAATTGGGGTTTCCCCTCCCCAAATCCCCCAAGTTGGGGTTTACCTTTCCCTAAAATCCCCTAAAATTGGGGTTTTCCCCCCAAAATTGGGGTTTCCCTCTCCCCAAATGCCCCAAAATTGGGGTCCCACCCTAAATCCCCCCCAAAATTGGGGTTTTTCTCCCCTAAAATTAGGGTTTTCTTCTCCCCAGATCCCCCAAAATTGGGGTTCCCCTCCCCAAATCCCCCAGAATTGGGTTTTCCCTCTGAAATCCCCCCAAATTGGGGTCCCCCACCCCAAAATTGGGGTTTTTCGCTCCCTAAATGCCCCAAAACTGGGGTCCCACTCTAAATCCCCCCCCAATTTGGGGTTTTCCCCCCAAAATTGGGGTTTCCCTCTCCCCAAATGCCCCAAAATTGGGGTCCCACCCTAAACCCTCCCCCAAATTGGGTTTTTTCTCCCCCCAAAATTGGTGTTTTCTTCTCCCCAAATCCCTCAAAATTGCGTTTTCCCCTCCCCAAATCCCCCAAAATTGGGGTTTTCCCCCCAAAATTGGTGTTTTCCCCTCCCCAAATCCCCCAAAATTGGGGTTTTCCCCCCCCAATCCCCCAAACCCGGGTCCCCCCAAGTCGGGCTCTGTCCCCCCCTGAGCCGTTCCTGTTCCCGTTCCCAGTAAGCTCCGGGCCAAACTGGGGCTGAAACCCCTGGAGAGCGGCACGGCCAAGAAGGGTGAGAGGGTTTGGGGGGATTTGGGGGATTTTGTGGAATTTTGGGGGGATTTTTGGGATTTTAGGGGAGATTTGGGGGGATTTTGTGGAATTTTGTGGGAATTTTGGGGGGGTTTGGGGGGGATTTTGTGGAATTTTGGGGGGATTTGGGGGGGATTTTGTGGAATTTTGGGGGGATTTTTGGGATTTTAGGGGAGATTTGAGTGGATTTTGGGAAATTTCGGGGGGATTTTTTGGTTGTTTGGGGTCGATTTTAGGGTGTTCGGGGCTGAATCTTGGTCTGGTTTTAGGGCTGAGTTTGGGGGATGACTTTGAGGTGGATTTGAGCAGATTTTGGGGTGCCCCAGGGCAGATTTTGGGGCCCATTTCACCAATTTTTGGGTGGATTTTGGAGCTGATTTCACTGATTTTAGGGTGGATTTTGAGGTGTCCTGGGGCTGATTTTGGGGCCCATTTCACCAATTTTTGGGGAGGATTTTGGGCTGATTTAGAGCTGTTTTTTGGGTCAATTTTTGGCTGATTTGGGGCTGATTTTGGTTTAATTTGAGGCCGATCTGGGGCTGCTTTTGGGTTAATTTAGGGCTGATATTTGGGCTGATTTGGGGCTGATTTTGGGCTGATTTGGAGCTGATTTTGGGACTGATTTTGGACTGATTTTGGTTTAATTTGGGGCTGATTTAAGGCTGATTTTGGGTTAATTTAGGGCTGATTTTGGGCTGATTTGGGGCTGATTTTGGTGTGATTTTGGTGTGATTTTTGGGCTGATTTTGGATTAATTTGGGGGCAGAGGCGGGCACCAAGGAGGAGCCGCTGGCAGCCGAGCTGATCAATCCCCTGGCGCTGCGGCAGCGCGAGGAGATCCGCGAGAAGCTGGCGGCGGCCAAGGAGAAACGGCTGCTGAACCAGAAACTGGGGTAGGGGGCTGGGGGGGGGGTTGGGGGGGCTGGGATGGGGTTTGGGGGGGTTTGGGGGGGCGGGGGAGGGGGTTTGGGGGGGCTGGGAGGGAATTGGGGGGCTGGGGAGTGGGTTTGAGGGGTTAGGAAGGGGTTTGGGGGGCTGGGGAGGGGGTTAGGGGGGGCTGGGGAGGGGGTTTGAGGAGGCTGGGATGGGGTTTGGGGGGGTTTGGGGGGGCTGGGGAGGGGGTTTGGGGGGGCTGGGAGGGAATTTGGGGGGCTGGGGAGGGGGTTTGGGGGGTTAGGAAGGGGTTTGGGGGGCTGGGGAGGGGGTTTGGGGGGGTTTGGGGGAGTAGGAGGGGATTTGGGGGTCTGGGAGGTGTTTTAGGGGGGGGTTGGGGGGAGTAGGAAGGGATTTGGGGGGCTGGGAGGGGATTTGGGGGAGTTTGGGGGGATTTGGGGGGCTGGGAGGGGATTTGGAGGGTGTTTGGGGGGAGTAGGAGGGGATTTAGGGGGGCTGGGATGGGGTTTGGGGGGGCTGGGATGGGTTTTGGGGGGTTTAGATGGGGGTTGGGGGATTTAGGGGGTGTTTGGGGGGAGTAGGAAGGGATTTGGGGGTCAAGAAGGGGATTTGGAGGGGGTTTGGGGGGGCTGGGATGGGGTTTGGGGGCAGTTTAGGGGGCATTTTGGGGGGAGTGGAAGGGGGCTAGGAGGGGATTTGGGGGAGTTTGGGGGGGCTAGGAGGGGATTTGGGGGGGTTGGGAGGGGATTTGGGGGGTTTAGATGGGGGTTGGGGGGTTTAGGGGGGATTTGGGGGGAGCGGGAGAGGGCTGGGAGGGGATTTGGGGGGGTTAGGGGTGTGGGAGTGGATTTGGGGGGGTTAGGAAGGGGTTTTGGGGGGGTTGGGGGGGGATTTGGGGGTGTTTGGGGAGGAATTGGGGGTTTTTAGGGTGTGTTTAGGGGATTTTGGGGGGTCCAGGGGAGATTTGGGGGGGTCTGGGGAGGAATTGGGGAATTTGAGGGGCCTGGGAGAGGATTTTGGGGGGAATTTGGGAGGAGATTTGGGGTTCTCAGGGTAAATTTTGGGGGGCTGGGGTGGAATTTTGGGGAATACGAAAAATTTGGGGAGGGTTGGGAAGATTTTGGGAGAATCTGGGGGGAGACTTTGAGACAAAAAATATTTTAGGAATTTTTGGGTAGCACAAAAAAGATTTCAGGGTAAAATTTGCAGATCTAGAAAGAAAAAATCTTTAGGAATATTGACAGAAATTTGGAATTTTGGTAAAGCTGAGAAAATCCAGGAGGATTTTGGTGGTTCAAAGCTGATTTGAGGCAGTTGTGGGAACCCCAAAATGTGCTTTTTTTGCCCCAAAAAGGAAGGTGAAGACGCTGGGGGAGGAGGAGCCCTGGCTGGACGACGCGGCCGCGTGGATCGAGCGCAGCCGGGCGCTGCAGAGGGAGAAGGAGCTGGCAGAGAAAAGGGTGGGAAGGGAGCCCAAAACTCCAAATTCCAGAAAATCCCAAATTCCAGAAAACCCCAAACCCCGGAAAACCCCAAACCCCAAGCTTTCAGTGCACAAATGGCATTTTAACCCAAATTTTTAGCAGTTTTGTAGCCAAAATTTCAATTTTTGTGGGATTTTTTTGAGGTTTTCCCATGTAAAATCCTGATTTTTCTCAGAATTTTGGAAATTGTGAAACTATTTGGAAACTTAGGTTAAATTTTAAGGTCTTCAGTGAAAAATTTCCTAAAAATTAACGATTTTGGGGGTAAATTTTTCTTCTAAAACAAGTTTTTGGGTTAAAGTGGGAAATTTAGAAGCTAAAATTCAAATTTCATCCCAATTTTGAGCCTCAATGCGATTTTTAGAGATATTCCCTCAAAACACTCCTAAAATCCATGTTTTAAGACCTTGAATTTTTACTTTTTACAGTAAATTCTTCAAGTGTGGTGTTAAAATCACAAATTTTAACCCCAAAATTCTGCTTCCACCTCAACTTCCAGGGATTTTTGGACCAGCTTTAGATAAAAACCAAATTTAGGAGCATCCCCAAAACCCCGTTGGGATTTGGGAGCGTCCCCTTCAACTTGTTGCTGATTTTTGAGCCAAAAATGGGAATTTTGGGGTCGTTTTTCCCCTATTGACCAAGTCCCAGATCCCTGTTCTGGGGTTGGGCTGGGGCTGTCCCCCGGTGTCCCCAAACTGGTGTCACTGGGGCTCTGGGGTTGGGCTGGGGGTGTCCCCCGGTGTCCCCAAACTGGTGTCACTGGGGCTCTGGGATTGGGCTGGGGGTGTCCCCCAGTGTCCCCCGGTGTCCCCGGTGTCCCCAAACTGGTGTCACTGGGGCTCTGGGGTTGGGCTGGGGGTGTCCCCCGGTGTCCTTTGGTGTCCCCCGGTGTCCCCAAACTGGTGTCACTGGGGCTCTGGCATTAGGCTGGGGCTGTCCCCTGGTGTCCTTTGGTGTCCCCCAGTGTCCTTTGGTGTCCCCAAACTGGTGTCACTGGGGCTCTGGGGTTGGGCTGGGGGTGTCCCCCAGTGTCCCCCGGTGTCCCCCGGTGTCCCCAAACTGGTGTCAGTGGGGCTCTGGGGTTGGGCTGGGGGTGTCCCCCGGTGTCCCCCGGTGTCCCCAAACTGGTGTCACTGGGGCTCTGGGGTTGGGCTGGGGGTGTCCCCCAGTGTCCCCCGGTGTCCCCCGGTGTCCCCAAACTGGTGTCACTGGGGCTCTGGGGTTGGGCTGGGGGTGTCCCCCGGTGTCCCCCAGTGTCCCCGGTGTCCCCAAACTGGTGTCACTGGGGCTCTGCAGGCCAAGCTGCTGGAGGAGATGGACCAGGAGTTCGGGGTCAGCCCCTTGGTGGAGGAGGAGTTCCAGCGGCGCCGGAGGGTGAGCGACAGCCTGGGGACCTTGGGGACAGCTTGGGGACATTGGGGACAGCTTGGGGACATTGGGGACAGGCAGTGACCCCCCTGTGCCCCCCAGGAGCGTTACAGCGCCCGGGACCTGCAGGGGCTGACGGTGGAGCACGACCCGGCCTCGATCCCCGAGGGACAAACGCTGGTGCTGACCCTCAAGGACAGGGGTCCGTGGGGACATGGGGACACTGGGGACAGCTTGGGGACATCGGGGACACTGGGGACAGCTTGGGGACATCGGGGACACTGGGGTGGCACAGGGACATCGGGGACACTGGGGTGGCACAGGGACAAACGCTGGTGCTGACCCTCAAGGACAGGGGTCCCTCAAGGACATGGGGACAGTGGGGACAAGGGGGACATTGAGGGCAGCTTGGGGACATCGGGGACACTGGGGTGGCACAGGGACACCGGGGACATTGGGGACATGGGGACACTGGAGTGGCACAGGGACAAACGCTGGTGCTGACCCTCAAGGACAGGGGTCCGTGGGGACATGGGGACACTGGGGACAAGGGGGACATTGGAGTAGCACAGGGGCATTGGGGACATTGTGGTGGCAGAGGGACAGGGGTCCGTGGGGACACGGTGGGGACAGGACTGTCCCCAGGGCCATGGGGGGGTACTTTGGGTGTGGCGTGGCCTGTCCTTGTCCAAGGTGTCCTCTCACTGTCCCTTTGTCCCCTCCCTGTCACTTCCCTGTGTCCTCTGGCTGTGTCCTGTCGCTGTGCCCCGTGTCCCCTGTCCCTGTTCCTGTGCTGTCCCTGTCCCCTGCCTGTCCCTGTGTCCTCTGGCTGTCCCTGTGTCCTCTGGCTGTCCCCTGGCTGCCCCCGTGTCCCTGTGCTGTCCCTGTCCCCTGCCTGTCCCTGTGTCCTCTGGCTGTCCCTGTCCCCTGCCTGTCCCTGTGTCCTGTGCCTGTCCCCTGGCCATGTCCCCTGGCTGTCCCCATGTCCCCTGTCTGTCCCCATGTGTCTGTCCCCGTGTCCCCTGTCTGTCCCTGTGTCCCCTGTCTGTCCCCGTGTCCCCTGGCTGTCCCCATGTCCCCTGTCTGTCCCCATGTGTCTGTCCCCGTGTCCCCTGTCTGTCCCCTCTGTCCCCTGTCTGTCCCCTGTCTGTCTGTGTCCCCTT
Organism: Passer domesticus; assembly: GCF_036417665.1. Lineage (NCBI taxonomy): Eukaryota > Metazoa > Chordata > Aves > Passeriformes > Passeridae > Passer > Passer domesticus. The sequence continues at coordinate 35,906 of NW_026990014.1, read as the reverse complement.
GCTGTCCTCTGTCCCTTGGCTGATCGCGTGTCCCCTGTCTGTCCCTTGTCTGTCCCCATGTCCCCTGTGTGTCCCCATGTCCCCTGTCTGTCCCCGTGTCCCCGTGTCCCCTGTCTGTCCCTTGTCTGTCCCCTGTCTGTCCCCTGTCTGTCCCCATGTCCCCTGGCTGTCCCTTGTCTGTCCCCTGGCTGTCCCCTGTCTGTCCCCATGTCCCCTGCCTGTCCCCTGTCTGTCCCCTGTCTGTCCCCTGTCTGTCCCCATGTCCCCTGTCTGTCCCCTGCCTGTCCCCTGTCTGTCCCGTCTGTCCCCTCACTGTCCCCCGTCTGTCCTCTGTCTGTCCCGTGTCTGTCCCGTCTGTCCCTGTGTCCCCTGTCTGTCTCCTGTCTGTCCCCGTGTCCCCTGTCTGTCCCCTGTCTGTCCCCGTGTCCCCTGCCTGTCCCCTGTCTGTCCCCTGTCTGTAACTCTGTCCCCATGTCCCCTCACTGTCCCCTGTCTGTCCCGTGTCTGTCCCGGTGGCTCAGGGGTGCTGGAGGGCGGTGAGGACGTGCTGGAGCAGGTGGCGCTGGCGGCGGCGGCGCGGGCGCAGGAGGAGCAGCAGCAGCGGCGCCGCCCCGGCTACGACCCCTACGGCGAGCAGGAGCCCGCGCCCGGCGCGCAGGTACTGCCGCGGCGCGGCGCCGCCCGGCCCCGCGCGTCGCGATATAGCAACGCGTGTCGCGATATAGCGCTGCGTGTCGCGAGGTGTTGTGATAAGTCATTGCATATCGCGACATATCGCGACGTGTCGTGCAATGTGATGGACAGTGCACGGCGTATTGGGGCAGGTGGCGTTGTATGTCGCGATATATCGCAGGTTATGGAGTGCTGTATGTTGCGATATATCAGAGGTTATGGAGTGCTGTATATCGCGATATATCGCAGGTTATGGAGTGCTGTATGTCGCGATATATCGCAGGTTATGGAGTGCTGTATGTCGCGATATATCGCAGGTTATGGAGTGCTGTATGTCGCGATATATCAGGGGTTATGGAGTGCTGTATGTCGCGATATATCAGGGGTTATGGAGTGCTGTATGTCGCGATATATCAGAGGTTATGGAGTGCTGTATGTCGCGATATATCGCAGGTTACGGAGTGCTGTATGTCGCGATATATCGCAGGTTATGGAGTGCTGTATGTCGCGATATATCGCAGGTTATGGAGTGCTGTATATTGCGATATATCGCAGGTTATGGAGTGCTGTATATCGCGATATATCACAGGTTATGGAGTGCTGTATGTCGCGATATATCAGGGGTTATGGAGTGCTGTATATCGCGATATATCGCAGGTTATGGAGTGCTGTATATCGCGATATATCGCAGGTTATGGAGTGCTGTATATCGCGATATATCGCAGGTTATGGAGTGCTGTATATCGCGATATATCAGGGGTTATGGAGTGCTGTATGTCGCGATATATCCCAGGTTATGGAGTGCTGTATATCGCGATATATCAGGGGTTATGGAGTGCTGTATATCGCGATATATCAGGGGTTATGGAGTGCTGTATATCGCGATATATCAGGGGTTATGGAGTGCTGTATATCGCGATATATCCCGGGTTACGGAGTGCTGTATATCGCGATATATCAGGGGTTATGGAGTGCTGTATGTCGCGATATATCCCAGGTTATGGAGTGCTGTATATCGCGATATATCGCAGGTTATGGAGTGCTGTATATCGCGATATATCAGGGGTTATGGAGTGCTGTATGTCGCGATATATCGCAGGTTATGGAGTGCTGTATATCGCGATATATCAGGGGTTATGGAGTGCTGTATATCGCGATATATCGCAGGTTATGGAGTGCTGTATGTCGCGATATATCAGAGGTTATGGAGTGCTGTATGTCGCGATATATCGCAGGTTACGGAGTGCTGTATATCGCGATATATCGCAGGTTATGAAGTGCTGTATGTCGCGATATATCGCAGGTTACGGAGTGCTGTATATCGCGATATATCAGGGGTTATGGAGTGCAGTATATCGCGACATATCGCAGGTTACAGAGTGCTGTATATCGCGACATATCCCAGGTTATGGAGTGCTGTCTATCGCGACATATCGCAGGTTACGGAGTGCTGTATATCGCGACATATCGCAGGTTACAGAGTGCTGTATATCGCGACATATCGCAGGTTACGGAGTGCTGTCTATCGCGACATATCGCAGGTTACGGAGTGCTGTATATCGCGACATATCGCAGGTTATGGAGTGCTGTCTATCGCGACATATCGCAGGTTACGGAGTGCTGTATATCGCGACATATCGCAGGTTACGGAGTGCTGTCTATCGCGACATATCGCAGGTTACGGAGTGCTGTATATCGCGACATATCGCAGGTTATGGAGTGCTGTCTATCGCGACATATCGCAGGTTACGGAGTGCTGTATATCGCGATATATCAGGGGTTATGGAGTGCTGTCTATCGCGATACGTTGTCCGATATCGCAGTGTATAGTTCGATACAGCAGTCCGTAACTCGATGTTGCAGTGTATAGTTCAATATAGCGATATATCACTCGATATCGCAGTATATCGCGATAAATCGTTCTGTATCGTGATAAGTCACCCGATATCACGATACGTACTTTGATACCGCGGTATATAATTTGATATTGCAGTGTACAGTTTGATATCGCGATATATAATTCGATATCGTGGTATATAGTTTCATATCGCGATGAATCGCCCGATATCGCGATAAATCATCCGATATCGCGATAAATCATCCGATATCATGATATATAGTTGAATACCACAGTATATAACTTGATATTGCAGTGTATAGTTTGATATAGTGATATATCATTTGATATCACAGTATATCGTTCTATATCGCGATAAATCGCCCGATATCGCGATAAATCGCTCGATATCGTGATATACGGTTGGATATCGCAGTATACAATTCGATATTGCAATATATAATTGGATACCGCGGTATATCGTTCTATAGCGCGATAAATCATTTGATATCGCGATAAATCGCCCGATATCGCGATAAATCGCTCGATATCGCGATATGTGGTTGGATATCGCAGTATATAATTCGATACTGCAATATATAATTCGATACCGCGGTATATCGTTCTATAGCGCGATAAATCATTTGATATCGCGATAAATCGCCCGATATCGTGATATATGGTTGGATATCGCAGTATACAATTCGATATTGCAGTATATTTTTTGATATCTCAGTATATAGTTTTATATCGTGATATATCATCCGATATCGCGATATATCACCCGATATAACAATAAATCGCTCGATATCGCGATATATGGTTTGATATCGCAGTATACAATTCGATATTGCAGTGTATTTTTTGATATTTCAGTATACAGTTTTATATCGTGATATATCACCCGATATCGCGATATATCACCCGATATAACGATAAATCGCTCGATATCGCGATATATGGTTTGATATCGCAGTATACAATTCGATATTGCAGTATATTTTTTGATATCTCAGTATATAGTTTTATATCGTGATATATCATCCGATATCGTGATATATCACCCGATATAACAATAAATCGCTCGATATCGCGATATATGGTTGGATACCGCAGTATACAATTCGATATTGCAGTATATAATTTGATATCACAGTATATAGTTTTATATCGTGATATATCACCCGATATCGCGGTAAATTGCTCGATATCGCGATATATGGTTGGATACCGCAGTATATAATTTGATATTGCCGTGTATAGTTTGATATAGCGATATATAATTCGATACCGCAGTATATAGTTTTATATCATGATATATCGCCCGATATCGCGATATATCGCGACACGGCTCTCCGTGTGGCCCCGCAGGCGGCGCTGCTGCCGCAGTACGACGAGCCGGCGCCGCGCCCCTCGTTCCGGCTGGGCCCGGGGGGGACGCAGGACGCGGGGGGGGACCCCCGGCCCGGGCCCCTCCCCCCGGCCGGCCCCGCCCCCCAGAGCCTGGAGCTGCCCCTCCCCCGCCTGGCCAGCGAGTACCTGAGCCCCGAGGAGATGGTGAGGGGGGAGGGGGGGTTTGGGGGGGTTTGGGGTCACTGGGGGGGACTTGGGGTCACTGGGGGGGTTTGGGGGGGTTTGGGGTCACTGGGGGGGATTTGGGGTCACTGGGGGGGATTTGGGGGTTTGGGGTCACTGGGGGGGATTTGGGGTCACTGGGGGGGATTGGGGGATTTGGGGTCACTGGGGGGGATTTGGGGTCACTGGGGGTTTTGGGGGGGTTTGGGGTCACTGGGGGGGATTTGGGGTCACTGGGGGGGTTTGGGGTCACTGGGGGGGTTTGGGGGGGTTTGGGGTCACTGGGGGGGTTTGGGGTCACTGGGGGGGTTTGGGGGGGTTTGGGGTCACTGGGGGGGTTTGGGGGGGTTTGGGGTCACTGGCGGGGTTTGGGGTCACTGGGGGGGGTTTGGGGGGGGTTTGGGGTCACTGGGGGGGATTTGGGGTCACTGGGGAGGTTTGGGGTCACTGGGGGGGATTTGGGGGGGGGTTTGGGGTCACTGGGGGGAATTTGGGGGGATTTGGGGTCACTGGGGGGGTTTGGGGGGGTTTGGGGTCACTGGGGGGGTTTGGGGGGATTTGGGGTCATTGGGGGGGTTTGGAGTCACTGGGGGGGATTTGGGGGGGATTTGGGGTCACTGGGGGGGGGTTGGGGTCTTTGGGGGGAGTTTGGGGTCACTGGGGGAGATTTTGGGGCAGGATTTGGGGTCACTGGGAGGAATTGAGGGAGATTTGGGTCATTGGGGGGTTTGGGGTCACTGGGCGGGATTGGGGGTCATAGGGGGAGTTTGGGAGGGATTTGGGTCAGGATTTGGGGTCTTTGGGGGGTTTGGGGGGATTTGGGGTAATTTGGGTTAATTTTGTGATGATTTGTGATAATTTTGGGGTAATTTTGGGGTGATGTTGTGTTAATTTGGGGTTAATTTATGTTAACTTGGGTTAACTTCGTGTTAATTTTGTGTTAATTTGTCTTAACTTGGGTTAATTTTGCGGTGACTTGGGGCGATTTGGTTTAATTTTGGGTTGATTTGTGTTCGTTTTGGTTAATTAGCGTTAATTGGCGGTAATTATTTTGGGGGGGCGGGGCAGGCGGTGCCGTTCCGGAAGGCGCGGCGCCGCGTGCGGAGGCTGCGCAGGAAGGACAAACCGCTGAGCGCCGACGAGCTGCTGGCCACGGCCCCGGGGGACACCCGGGGGGACTTCGGCTCCAGGTGGGGCTGGGGGCGGCACGGGGGTCCTGGGAGGGATTTGGGGGGGATTGGGGGGTCCTGAAAGGGATTTGGGGGGTCCTGAAAGGGATTTGGGGGGGATTTGGGGGGTCCTGAAAGGGATTTGGGGGGGATTTGGGGAGTCCTGAAAGGGATTTGGGGGGGATTTGGGGGGTCCTGAAAGGGATTTGGGGGGTCCTGGGAGGGTCCTGAAAGAGATTTGGGGGGGATTTGGGGGGTCCTGAAAGGGATTTGGGGGGTCCTGGGAGGGTCCTGAAAGGGCTGGGGGCGGCACGGGGGTCCTGAAGGGGATTTGGGGGGTCCTGAAAGGGATTTGGGGGGTCCTGAAAGGGATTTGGGGGGGATTTGGGGGGTCCTGAAAGGGATTTGGGGGGTCCTGAGGGGGATTTGGGGGGTCCTGAAAGGGATTTGGGGGGGATTTGGGGGGTCCTGAAGGGGATTTGGGGGAGATTTGGGGGGTCCTGAAGGGGATTTGGGGGGGATTTGAGTGGTCCTGAAGGGGATTTGGGGGGTCCTGAAAGGGATTTGGGGGGGATTTGGGGGGTCCTGAAGGGGATTTGGGGGGGATTTGGGGGGTCCTGGGAGGGATTTGGGGGGGATTGGGGGGTCCTGAAAGGGCTGGGGGGGATTTTGGGGGGATTTGGGGGGTCCTGAAAGGGATTTGGGGGGGATTTTGGGGGGTCCTGGGGGGTCCTGAGAGTGTGGGGAGGGTCCTGAAAGGGCTGGGGCGGGGGATTTGGGGGGTCCTGGAGGGGATTTGGGGGGTCCTGAAAGGGCTGGGTGAGATTTTCGGGGGTCCTGGGGGGGATTTGGGGGTCCGGGGAGGGGGGGGGTGAATTTTGGATGTTCTTGGGGGGATTTGGGGGGTCCTGGGGGGGATTTTGAGAGTCCTGAGGGGGTCTTGAGAGTGGGGGGAGGGTCCTGAAAGGCTGGGGTGGGGTTTTGGGGTGTCCTGGGGGGATTTTGGCGATCCAGAGGAGTTGGGGAGGGGTCCTAGGGGGAATTTGGGGAGTCTTGGGAGGGTCCTGAAAGGGCTGGGGGGGATTTGGGGGGGGTCCTGAAAGGGCTGGGGGGGGATTTGGGGGGTCCTGAAAGGGCTGGTGGGGGGATTTTGGGGGATCCTGGGGGGCATTTGGGGAATCCTGGGGGTGTGGGGAGGGTCTTGAAAGGGCTGGGGGTGATTTTGGGGGGGTCTTGGGGGGGATTTGAGGGGTCCTGGGAGGGATTTAGGGGGCTCCTGGGAGGGATTTGAGGGGATTTGGGGGGTCCTGGGGGAGGGATTTTGCGAGTCCTGGGGGGGATTTTGGGTGGTCCTGGGAGGAATTGGGGGCTCTTGGGGAGGATTTTGGGGTCCTGGGGGGATTTTGGGGTCCTGGGAGGATTTGAGAGGTCCCTGGGGGGGATCCTGGGTGTCGGTTTTGGGGTCCAGTCCCCCCAAATCCCCCCTAAATCCCCCCGCAGGTCGCGGGGCCGGGGCCGGCGGGTGCAGGAGGATGAGGAGGGGGCCGGGGGGGACCCCGAGAACGCCCCCGGCCCCCCCGAGGGGACCCCCCAGGCCCCGCTGCCCTCGGACGACACCCGCACGGAGAGCATGGACATCAGCAGTGACGGTGCCGGGGGGTTTGGGGGGGTTTGGGGGGATTATTAGGGCTTTTAAGGGATTTTGGGGGGCCTTAGGGGGATTTTAGGGGGTTTTTAGGGGGGTTTTACGGGATTGGGGGGGATTTTAGGGGGGTTTTAGGGGATTTTGGGGGGATTTTAGGGAATTTGTGGGGATTTTAGGGGATTTGGGTGAATTTTTAGGGGATTTTAGGAGCATTTTGGGGGGATTTTAGGGCATTTAGAGGGGGTTTAGGGGATTTTTGGGGGATTTGGGTGGGTTTTGGGGGGATTTTAGGGAATTTGTGGGGATTTTAGGGGATTTGGGTGAAATTTTAGAGGATTTTGGGGGGATTTAGGGGGGTTTTGGGAGGGTTTAGGGGATTTTTGGGGGATTTGGGTGGGTTTTGGGGGGATTTTAGGGAATTTCGGGGGATTTTAGGGGATTTGGGAGAAATTTTAGGGGCATTTTGGGGGGATTTTAGGGCACTTCGAGGGGGTTTAGGGGATTTTTGGGGGATTTGGGTGGGTTTTAAAGGGGTTTTAGGGGATTTTGTGGGGATTTTAGGGGATTTTGGGGAAATTTTAGGGGGATTTAGGGTGATTTTGGGGGATTTAGGGTGATTTTAGGGGTCTTTTGGGGGGATTTTTGGGGATTTAGGGCAGTTTGGGGGGGGCTAGGGGGATTTTAGGGGATTTGGGGGGAATTTAGGGGATTTTGGGGAAATTTTAGGAGATTTTAGGGGGATTTAGGGTGATTTTGGGGGATTTGGGGTGATTTTAGGGGTCTTTCGGGGGGATTTTTGGGGATTTAGGGCAGTTTGGGGGGGGCTAAGGGGATTTTAGGGGATTTAGGGGGATTTTAGGGGGGTTTTAGGGGATTTGGGGCAGTTAGGGGGATTTTAGAGTGGATTTTAGGATGATTTTAGAAGATTTGGGGGGAACTTTAGAGTGGGTTTTAAGGGATTTTAGGTTGGATTTTGGGGGGAATTTTAGAGTGGATTTTAGGGGGTTTTAGAAGATTTGGGATGGATTTTAGAGTGGGTTTTAAGGGATTTGGGGAGGATTTTAGAGTGGATTTTAGGGGATTTCGGGGAGATTTTAGGAATTTTAGGGAGGATTTTGGGGGGCATCTTAAGGGATTTTTCTGGGTTTCTATGAAATTTGGGGTGGCCCTGGCCCTGTGCCCTCCCAGAAGAGCCGGGACCCCCCCGGCCCTGGAGGAGGACGAGGCCGAGCAGGAGTTTGGGGGATTTTGGGGTGTTTTAGGGATTTTGAGGGGATTTTGGGGGGGGTTTCTGGGATTTTGGGGGGGTTTTCTGGGGTTTTGGGGTCCCCCTGACCCCGATTTCCCCCGGGACCCCCCCGGCCCTGGAGGAGGACGAGGCTGAGCAGGAGTTTGGGGGTTTTGGGGTGTTTTAGGGATTTTGAGGGGATTTTTGGGGGGTTTTCTGGGGTTTTGGGGGATTTTGGGGTCCCCCTGACCCCGATTCCCCCCCAGACGAGGCCGCGCCCCCCGGGACCCCCCCGGCCCTGGAGGAGGACGAGGCTGAGCAGGAGCTGCAGCAGCAGCTGGAGCGGAGCCGGCGCCTGCGGCAGCTGCGGGAGCTGCGCGAGGCAGGGGGGGAGAAGGTGAGACCCCCTCCCCAAAAACCCCCCCAAAAAAGCCCCAAAATCCCTCCAAAACCCTCCCCAAAATCCCTCCCAAAACCCCCCCCAAGATCCCCCTAAAAAACCCCTCAAAATGCTTCCAAACCACCCCCGCAAAATTCCTCCAAAACCCCCCCAAAAAAAACCTCAAAAACTCTCCAAACTACCCCACCAAAACACCCCAAAACCCCCCAAAAAAATCCTACAAAATCCCCCCAACCCCCCCCCCCAAAAAAATCAAATCCCCTCTCAAAAGCCCCCCTAAACCCCTCCAAAACTGCTCCAAACTCCCCCAAAATTCTCCTCAAATACCCCCCAAAATTCAGTTTTCACAACCCCCCTAAAAGCTCCCCCTTAGCACCCCAAAAACTCCTTGGGGTGCCCCAAAAATCTCGCTGAGGATCCCCAAACTCGCTCATCCCAACAACGCTAAAATTGCCCCCAAATGCCCCAAAATCTCCTTTGAACTGCCCCAAATCCCCCCCAAACTGCCCCAAAACCACCCCAAACTCCCTTAAATCACCTCCAAAATCCCAAAACCCCCCAACTCCTCGCAAATCAGCTCCAAACTCCCCCAAATCCCCCCAAAATTTCCCCAAATCCCCCAAACTTCTGCATGTTTCCCGAGTTCCTCCCCAAATCCCCCCAAAACTGCCCCAAATTCCTTCCAACCCCCCCAAATCACCACCAATTCCTCCCCAAATCCCCCCAAACTCCCCCAAATCTCCACCAATTCCTCCCCAAATTGCCCCAAACTTCCCCAATTTCCACCCCAAACTCCCCCAAATCACCAGTTCCTCCCCAAATCCCCCCAAAACTCCCCCAAATCTCCACCAATTCCTTTCCAGATCACCCCAAATCCCCCCCAAATTCCCCCAAATCTCCAATTCCTCCCCAAATCCCCCAAAACTCCCCCAAATCCCCCCAAACTCCCCCAAATCACCAATTCCTCCCCAAATCCCCCCAAATCCCCCCAAATCCCCCCAAATCTCCACCAATTCCTCCCCAAATCCCCCCAAACTCCCCCAAATCCCCCAAAACTCCCCCAAATCCCCCCAAACTCCCCCAAATCACCAATTCCTCCCCAAATCCCCCCAAAACTCCCCCAAATCCCCCCAAACTCCCCCAAATCACCAGTTCCTCCCCAAATCCCCCCAAAACTCCCCCTGACACCCCCAAACCTCCATGTGAGACCCCCAATCCCCAACCCCCCCCCCCCCAAAACCCCCTCAAATCCCGACGCCCTCCCCAAAACCCCCACGGGACCCCCCTAAAAGCGGGGGGCTCACCCCGAATTCGGGGTCCCCGCGGCCCCCCGCCCGTCCGCAGGTGCTGGAGCTGCTCCGGGGGGGCTCCGGGGGGGTCCCGGGGGGCCCGGACCCGCGGGGGGGGGGCAGCATCGTCTTCAACGCCACCTCGGAGTTCTGCCGGACGCTGGGGGAGATCCCGACCTACGGGCTGGCCGGGAACCGCGAGGAGCAGGACGAGCTCATGGTCAGCACGGGGGGGTTGGGGGGGCTGGGGAGGAATTGGGGGGCTTAGAGGGGGTTTGGGGGGGTTTGGGGAGGAATTGGGGGGCTTTGGGGGGGTTTGGGGAGGAATTGGGGAGGAATTGGGGGGCTTAGAGGGGGTTTGGGGAGGAATTGGGGGGCTTAGAGGGGGTTTGGGGAGGAATTGGGGGGCTTAGAGGGGGTTTGGGGAGGAACTGGGGGGCTTAGAGGGGGTTTGGGGAGGAATTGGGGGGCTTAGAGGGGGTTTGGGGAGGAATTGGGGGGCTTAGAGGGGGTTTGGGGAGGAACTGGGGGGCTTAGAGGGGGTTTGGGGAGGAATTGGGGGGCTTAGAGGGGGTTTGGGGGGGAATTGGGGGGCTTAGAGGGGGTTTGGGGAGGAATTGGGGGGCTTAGAGGGGGTTTGGGGGGGTTTGGGGAGGAATTGGGGGGCTTAGAGGGGGTTTGGGGGGGTTTGGGGAGGAATTGGGGGGCTTAGAGGGGGTTTGGGGAGGAACTGGGGGGCTTAGAGGGGGTTTGGGGAGGAACTGGGGGGCTTAGAGGGGGTTTGGGGGAGAGTTTGGGGGAGTTTTGGGGGCTTAGAGGGGGTTTGGGGCGGTTTTGGGGGGGATTTAGGGTGGGTTTGGGAAGGCTTTGGAGGATTTGGGGGGGGGGATTTGTTCTCCCTGTATTTGTCGTCTCCGTGTCCCTTGTTGTCCCCAACATCCCTGCTGTCCCCAATGTCCCCGTGTCCCCAATGTCCCCAGTCCCTTTGACGTCCCCAATCCCCCCAATGTCCCCTGTTGTCCCCGGTGCACCCAACGTCCCCGTGTCCCAGTGTCTCCATGTCCCCAGTCCCTCTGATGGCCCCAGTCCCCCCACTGTCCCCAACGCCCCGCTGTCCCCAGTGTTCCCCGCTGTCCCCAACACCTGGTGTCCCTGATCTCCCCGCTGTCCCTGCTGTTCCCAACGCCCACTGTCCCTGTGTCCCTGCTGTCCCCTGATGTCCCCACTGTCCCCAATGCCCGCTGTCCCCGCGTCCCTGCTGTCCCAGTATCCCTGTGTCGCCAATGCCCTCTGTCCCCCGATGTCCCCGTGTCCCCACTGTCCCCGTGTCCCTGCTGTCCCCATGTCCCCAACGCCCGTGTCCGGTGTCCCCAGGCCCTGGAGCGGGCCGGTGTTCCCCGCTGTCCCCGTGTCCCCCTGTCCCCGTGTCCCGCTGTCCCCGTGTCCCCAACGCCCGTGTCCCCGTGTCCCCAGGCCCTGGAGCGGGCCGGTGTTCCCCGCTGTCCCCACTGTCCCCGTGTCCCCGCTGTCCCCACTGTCCCCGTGTCCCCAACACCCATGTCCCCGTGTCCCCAGGCCCTGGAGCGGGCCGGGCGCCCGGCGTCGCCGCCGGAGCCGCCGGACTCGGAGGGGGAGGAGAACGTGGGGTGGAGCAGCGTGAACCTGGCGGAGGAGCGGCAGCAGCAGGACGTGAGCGCAGGCGGGCACCAACAATGGGACGGGACCCCAAAAACGGGACCCCAAAAATGGGATGGGACCCCAAAAACGGGACCCTAAATGGGATGGGGACCCTAAAAACGGGACCCCAAAATGGGATGGGGACACTGGAAATGGGCTGGGGACCCCAAAAATGGGATGGGACCCCAAAAACGGGCTGGGGGACACCAAAACGGGATGGGGGACCCCAAAACGGGATGGGGACCCCGAAACAGGACCCCGAAATGGGCTGGGGACCTGAAACGGGATGGGGGACCCTGGAAATGGGCTGGGGGACCCCAGAAATGGGATGGGACCCCAAAACGGGATGGGGGACACTGAAACGGGGATGGGGGACCCCAGAAATGGGATGGGAACCCCAAAAACGGGCTGGGGACCCTGGAATGGGACCCTGAAATGGGATGGGGACCCCAAAACGGGCTGGGGACCCCAAAAATGGGCTGGGGGACACTGGAAATGGGCTGGGGGACCCCAGAAATGGGATGGGACCCCGAATGGGACCCCAAAACAGGATGGGGACCCTGAAATGGGATGGGGACCCTGAAAAGGGGATGGGGGACCCCAGAAATGGGATGGGGACCCCAAAACGGTCTGGGGACCCTGAAACGGGATGGGGGACACCGAAACAGGATGGGGGACCCTGAAAATGTGAAAAACATCCTGAAAACGGGATGGGGGACCCCAAAACAGCATGGGGGACCCCAAAAATAGGATGGAGACCCCAAAAATGGGATGGGGATCCTGAAAATGGGGAGAAACACCCCAAAAACAGGCTGGGGGACCCTGAAAATGGGATGGAGACCCCAAAAATGGGATAGGGATCCCAAAAACGGGATGGGGATCCTAAAAATGAGAAGGGAGACCTCAAAACTGGGGAGAAAACCCCCCTAAATGGGATGGAGACCCCAAAAATGGGAGAGAGCTTAAAATTTGGGGTGGAAGCGGTCTGGCTTTAAAACAAAGATCCCAAAGTGGGGAAATCTCATAAATGAGGGACCCCACAAACTGGGTAGAACCCCCAAAATTAGAGGAGAACCCCAAAATTTGGGGGGAAACCCTAAAATCAGGGGTCCGGAGATGTTCACCCTCAAAAAACCCGAGGAGTCCCAAAAAATGAAAAAATGGGGAGACCCCACAAACGAGGCGCCCCAAAGCGAGCTCACCCCAAACCCAGCCCCCCCAAACTCCCCCTTTAGGGTCTCTGGGGGGGTTTTTTGGGGTCCCCCGATTTTGGGGTGCCCCCTGAGCCCCCCCTTTTCTCAGTTCTCAGCCTCGTCCACCACGATCCTGGACGAGGAGCCCATCGTGAACCGGGGCCTGGCGGCGGCGCTGCTGCTCTGCCAGAACAAAGGTGGGGATTTGGGGGATTTGGGGAAATTTGGGGGGGTTTGGGGGAAATTTGGGGGGTTTGGGGGAAATTTAGGGGGTTTGGGGGAAATTTAGGGGGTTTGGGGTTCTTCCAGTGTGGTTTGGGGTCTCTTTGAGGGGGTTTTGGGGTTCTCAGAGCAGGGTTTGGGGGAAATTTGGGGGGTTTGGGGTCCTTCAGTGGGGTTTGGGGGAAATTTAGGGGGTTTGGAGTTCTTCCAGTGTGGTTTGGGGTCTCTTTGAGGGGGTTTTGGGGTTCTCAGAGTAGGGTTTGGGGGAAATTTTTGGGTTTTGGGGTCCTTCAGTGGGGTTTGGGGTCTGTTTGAGGGGGTTTTGGGGTTCTTCCAGTGGAGTTTGGGGTCCTGAGGGGGCTGTGGGGGTTTTGGGATTCTTTTGGGATGCTTGGAGTCGTTAAAAGGGGGATTTGGGTCGTTATGGGGAGTTTGGGGTCTGTTTGAGGGGGTTTTTATGGGTTACAAGTTTTTATATGTGGGGTTTGGGGTCTTCTTTGGGGTTTAGGGTCTGTATGGGGGGATTTTGAGTGGTTTGGGGTCATTGTGGGGGTTTGGGGTCTGTGTGAGGGGGTTTTGGGGGTCCCTGTGGGGGTTTGGGGTCCCTGTGGGGTTTGGGGGGTCCCTGTGGGGTTTTGGGGTCCCTGTGGGGTTTGGGGGGGTCCCTGTGGGGGTTTGGGGTCCCTGTGGGGTTTCCGGGGTCCCTGTGGGGTCTCACGTCCCCCGTGTCCCCCCGTGTCCCCCCCGTGTCCCCGCTGTCCCCAGGGCTGTTGGAGACCACGGTGCAGAAAGTGGCGCGAGTGAAAGCCCCGAACAAATCCCTGCCCTCGGCCGTGTACTGCATCGAGGACAAGATGTGAGTGTCCCCAATGTCACCTCAGTGTCACCTGTGTCACCTCAGTGTCACCTCAGTGTCACCTCAGTGTCCCTCAGTGTCACCTCAGTGTCACCTGTGTCACCCCCACAAACCTCCATCCTACCCCATCCCTGCCCTCGGCCGTGTGCTGCATCGAGGACAAGATGTGAGTGTCACAAATGTCACCTCAGTGTCCCCTGTGTCACCTCAGTGTCACCTCAGTGTCACCTGTGTCAGGTACCTGAGTGTCACCTGTGTCATCTGTGTCACCTGTGTCATCCCTTGTGTTGCCTCCTCTGTCACCCTGAGCCTCCCAATGTCCCCAATGTCCCCAGGGCCATCGATGACAAGTACAGCCGGCAGGAGCAGTTCCCCGTGCTGTCCCCAATGTCCCCAATGTGTCCCCATGTCCCCAATGTCCCCAATGTGTCCCCAGGGCCATCGATGACAAGTACAGCCGGCGCGAGGAGTTCCCAATGTCCCCAATGGTGTCCCCATGTCCCCAATGTGTCCCCAATGTGTCCCCCATGTCCCCAGGGCCATCGATGACAAGTACAGCCGGCGCGAGGAGTTCCCAATGTCCCCAATGTCCCCAATGTGTCCCCAATGTCCCCAATGTGTCCCCAGGGCCATCGATGACAAGTACAGCCGGCGCGAGGAGTTCCGCGGCTTCACGCAGGATTTCAAGGAGAAGGACGGCTACCGGCCCGACGTCAAGATCGAGTACGTGGACGAGACCGGCCGCAAGCTCACCCCCAAAGAGGTGCCGTGTCCCCAAAACCCCACAGGGTCCCCAAAACAGCCTAGAGTGTCCCCAAAACACCCCCAAAGAGGTGCCGTGTCCCCAAAACCCCCACAGGGTCCCCAAACACACCCCCAAAGAGGTGCTGTGTCCCCAAAACAGCCACAGTGTCCCCAAAGCCCCCCCCAGTGTCCCCAATGTCCCCCCATTGTCCCCAATGTCCCCCGATGTCCCCAATGTCCCCAATGTGTCCCCAATGTCCCCTCGCTGTCCCCAGTGTCCCCCGGTGTCCCCAATGTCCCCCCAATGTGTCCCCAATGTCCCCAATGTCCCCCCGATGTCCCCATTGTCCCCAATGTCCCCCGGTGTCCCCAATGTCCCCCCAATGTCCCCCGATGTCCCCAGGCCTTCCGGCAGCTCTCCCATCGCTTCCACGGGAAGGGCTCGGGGAAGATGAAGACGGAGAGGAGGATGAAGAAGTTGGATGAGGAGGCGGTGAGCGGGACTGGGGGGATTTGGGGGAATTTTGGGGCATTTTGGGGGGAATTTGGGGCATTTTCGGGGGAATTTTGGGGTTTTTTGGGGGAATTTTGGGGGTTTTTGGGGGATTTTTTGGGGAATTTGGGGGGTTTTTGGGATCCCCCCCATGCTCCCATTGGGGTTTCCACTCCAATTTTGGGGACTCCACTCCTATTTTGGGGTTTCCACTCCAGTTTTGGGGTCTTCACTCCAATTTTGGGGTCTCCAGTCCCATTTTGGGGTCTCCATTCCAGTTTTGGGGTCCCTCGTGGCGCTGCTGAAGGTTTTGACCCCAATTTTGGGGTTCCTGGGATGTTTTTGAGGTTGTTGGCCCAAATTTTGGGATTCTCCAGCCTGATTCTGGGGTCCCCCAGGGGCTTTTGGGGTCCCCCCATCTCCACTGGAGAATTCCAGCCCAATCTGGGGGCCTGCACCCCAATTTTGGGGTCTCCCCGTGGTTTTGGGGTCTTCACTCCAATTTTGGGATCCCCAATAACCCAGCAGTGGGATCGGGGGATTCCCTTGGGATTTTGGGGTTTTCTCCCAGGATATTTTTGGGGAATTCCCAGAGTTTTTGGGGTCCCCCTGGTTTTGGGGTCCCCCTCTGATTATGGGGTGCAGCCACCAAAGAAGAGGAACCCCAATGTCCCCCCAATGTCCCCTCAGTGCCACCCTGGGTACAGCAGCCCCCAAAACTCGGGGGTTCCCTTTGGGATTTCGGGGATTTTTGGGTTTTTTCGGGGCCGTTCCCGGGGTTTTGGGGGTCCCCCTGATTTGGGGATCCCCCTCGGCTTTCGGGGCGCAGCTGCTGAAGAAGATGAGCTCCAGTGACACCCCGCTGGGCACGGTGGCGCTGCTGCAGGAGAAGCAGCGCGCGCAGAAGACGCCGTACATCGTGCTGAGCGGCTCCGGCAAGAGCATGAACGCGTGAGCGCCAAACTGGGAGCACTGGGAGCACTGGGATGGGACTGGGATGGATTCAGAGGGGACTGGGGGGGACTGGGATGGACTGGGATGGATTCAGAGGGGACTGGGGGGGACTGGAGGGGACTGGGAGGGGACTGGGATGGAATGGGAGGGGACTGGGATGGACTGGGAGGGGACTGGGATGGATTCAGAGGGGACTGGGGGGGACTGGGATGGACTGGGAGGGGACTGGGATGGATTCAGAGGGGACTGGGGGGGACTGGGATGGACTGGGAGGGGACTGGGATGGATTCAGAGGGGACTGGGGGGGACTGGGATGGACTGGGAGGGGACTGGGATGGATTCAGAGGGAACTGGGATGGGATTGGGGGGGGGACTGGGATGGACTGGGAGGGGACTGGGATGGATTCAGAGGGAACTGGGATGGGATTGGGGGGGGACTGGGAGGGGAGTGGGGGGGAGTGGGAGGGGACTGGGATGGATTCAGGGGGAACTGGGATGGGATGGACTGGGATGGACTCAAAGGGGACTGGGGGGGATGCAGGGAACTGGGATGGACTGGGATGAGCTGGGAGGGACTCAAAGGGCACTGGGAGGGACTGGGATGGACTGGGAGCACTGGGACGCTGACCCCGCCCCCCTTTTCCTTCCAGGAACACCATCACCAAGTGAGGGACACCTGGGGACACCTTGGGGACACCCCTGGGGACATTCCTGGAACCCTGGGGCCACCCCTGTCCCCTCCCCGCCCCTGGGGACAATAAAAGCCTCCGGGAGTCACTTTGTGTCACCGCGTGTCACTGGGGGGGAGGGGACACACAGAGCCACCCCAGTGCCACCAGCGTCCTTTATTGGGGACCGGCCCCGCCCCGCCCCGTGTCCCCCCTGTCCCCAGTGTCCCTGTCCCCAGTGTCTCTGTCCCTGTCCCCAGTGTCCCTGTCCCTAGTGTCCTCCGGCTGCGGGGCCTTGGTCCCCATTTTGTCACTCGTGTCCCCTGTGTGTCCCCGGCTGCCGTGCTCCGAGCTGTCCCCAGTGTCCCCAATGTCCCCTTCGCTGTCCTTGGTGTCCTCCTTGTCCCCATCAGTGTCCCCCGTGTCCTCCTCGTCGTCCCCTTCGCTGTCCTTGGTGTCCTCGTTGTCCTCCTCGTTGTCCCCGGTGTCCCCATCGCTGTCCCCGGTGTCCTCGTCCCCGTCGCTGTCCCCCGTGTCCTCCTCGCTGTCCCCAGAGCTGTCCCCGGTGTCCCCAGGGGTCCCCCCCCGGTTGGTGTTGACAAAGAGCCCCTGGTCCTCGCTGGGGGTCACACGGGGGGGGTCACGGTGTCCCCAAAGGGCCACCGTGTCCCCAAAGGGTGGCACCGTGTCCCCAAAGTGCCATCGTGTCCCCAAAGTGTCCCTGTGTCCCCAAAGGGCCACCACATCCCCAAAGTGTGACACATGTCCCCAAAGTGTCCCCAAAGGGCCACCACATCCCCAAAGTGTGACACATGTCCCCAAAGTGTCCCCAAAGGGCCACCACATCCCCAAAGTGTGACACATGTCCCCAAAGGGCCACCATGTCCCCAGAGGGTGACACCGTGTCCCCAAAGTGTCCCCAAAGTGTCCCCAAAGTGTCCCCAAAGGGCCACCATGTCCCCCAGTGTCCCCTTGACCCCTTTAACCCCCCCCATTCTGAGCCCTCTCCCCATTATTGTCCCCATTAATGACCCCAATTAACCCCCTTAATTATCACCCCCAATGAACCCTGCCATTATCACCTCCAATTAACCTCCCCCAATTATCAACCCCAATTATCACCCCCCAATTAAAGTCCCATTATCGTCTTCACTAATAAACCCCAATTAACACCAATTATTGCCCCCCCAATTAACATTTCCGTTACCCCAAATTAATTAAGACTCCATTATTATCTCCACTTAACATCTCCATTATCCCAAGTTAATTAAGATCCCATCATTACCCCAATTAACAGGTCCGTTACCCCAAATTAATTAAGATCCCATTATTGCCTCCCAATTAATTCCCATTACTGCCCCCCAATTAACATCTCCATTATCCTCAATTAATTAAAATCTCGTTATTACGCCTTAATTAATGCCCATTACCATCCCCCAATTAACACCATCTCATTGCCCCCGATCATCAAATTAAACTTAAATTAAAGCAAATCCCAATTAACCCAAATTCACCCCCCCATTAGCACCCCCCAATTAATTAACTGCCCCTAATTAACTCACCCCTCCCGCGGGTTTTTCCTCTCCAGGGGCGCGAAGGCCTCGGGCCTGGGGGGGAGGGGCGGTCAGGGGGATTTGGGGGCAATTTGGGGGATTTTGGGGTTTTTTGGGGATTTTGGGGTGGTTTGGGGGTATTTTTTAGAAATTTGGGGGTGTTTTGGGGGAAGTTTGGGGTGTTTTGGGGTTTCCTTTGGTATTTTGGGATATTTTTTGTATTTTGGGGTTGTGTTTTGGGGAACTTGAGGATATTTTATGGGTTATTTTGGGGTGTTTTGGGCTATTTAGGGTTTTGGGGGTCTATTTTGGGGTATTTTCAGGGTGCTTTGGCGTATTTTGGGGTTTTGGGGCGGCATTTTTGGCTAATTTTTGGTGTTTAGGTGTTTTTCGGGGGGTATTTTTTTGTATTTTGAGGTATTTTTGGATTTTGAAGGGTACCTTGGGGTATTTTTGGGTGTTTAGATGATTTTTTTTTTTGTAATTTGGGGTATTTTTAGGTATTTGGGGGTGTTTTTGGGGGTGTTTCGGGGGTATTTTGGGGTTTTGGGGAATATTTTTAGGTATTTTGGGGTTTGGGGAGGGTATTTTGGGGCAATTTGGGGGTGGTTTGGGGTATTTAGAGTTTGGGGGGTATTTTGGGGGTAATTTTGGGCTATTTTTGGGTTTTTTTTAGGGTTTTGGGGTGGTATTTGGGGGTATTTTCGTGTTTTGGGGAGGGTATTTTGGGGTATTTTAGGTGTTTAGGGATATGTTTTGGTGTTTTGGGGTATTTTGGGGTTTGGGGGTGGTATTTTGGGGTATTTTAGGGGTATTTTTGGGTATTTTAAGGTTTTGGGGGGTATTTTGGGGGTATTTTGGGGTATTTTTGGGGTATTTTGGGGGTTTTCTTAGGGTTTTGGGGGGATGTTTTGGGTTTTGGGGTGGTATTTTGGGGTATTTTAGTGTTTTGGGTGGTATTTTGGGGGTATTTTCAGGTTTGGGGTGGTATTTTGGGGTATTTTGGGATATTTTGGGGTATTTTGGGATATTTCTGGGGTATTTTAGGATATTTTGGGGTATTTTTGGGATATTTTGGGGTGTTTTTGGGATATTTTGGGGTATTTTGGGATATTCTGGGTATTTTGGGATATTTGGGGTATTTTTGGGATATTTTGGGATATTTGGGGTATTTTTGGGATATTTTGGGGTATTTGTGGGATATTTTGGGGTATTTTTGGGATATTTGGGGTATTTTTGGGATATTTGGGGTATTTTGGGATATTTGGGGTGTTTTTGGGATATTTGGGGTACTTTTGGGATATTTTGGGGTACTTTTGGGATATTTTGGGGTACTTTTGTTGGGTATTTTTGGGATATTTTGGGGTACTTTTGGGATATTTTGGGGTATTTTTGGGATATTTTGGGGTATTTGTGGGATATTTTGGGGTGTTTTTGGGATATTTGGGATATTTTGGGGTACTTTTGGGGTATTTGGGCCGTACCAGAGCCCCTGGCGCTGCAGCGAGCGCACGTGGGGCGGGAGCAGCACCAGGGAAATCTCAGCCTTGACCTTGGAGCCCTCCAGGATGGGATCGACCAGCAGGAAATCACCTGGGGGGACAGCGGGGACATTGGGGGGACATTGGGGACAGCAGGGACACTGAGGGGACACCGAGGGACACTGAAATCACCTGGGGGGACATCGGGGACATTGGGGACACCAGGATGGGATCGACCAGCAGGAAATCACCTGGGGACATTGGGGACACCAAGGGGACACTGGGGACACTGAGGGACATTGGGGGCACCAGAACGGGATCGACCAGCAGGAAATCACCTGGGGACAGCAGGGGACACTGAGGGGACATTGGGGGGACACCGAGGGGACATTGGGGGGACACTGAGGGGACACTGAGGGGACAGCAGGATGGGATCGACCAGCAGGAAATCACCTGGGGACAGCAGGGGACACTCAGGGGACAGCAGAGGATGCTGAGGGACACTCAGGGGACGCTAAAGGGACACTGAGGGGACAGGGGGATCACCAGGGGACACTGAGGGGACACTGGAGGACAGAGGGACACAGGGACAGCCCCCGGGGTGGGGAGGCAGGGGGACAGTGCCAGGGTGACAATGCCCCAGTGACAAAAAACAGCCTGGTGACAATGGCAGGGTGGCAGTGAGTCGGTGACAATGGCACAGTGACAACACCCTGGTGGCAGTGGCAGGGTGACAACGGCAAAGTGACAATGACACAGGACAGCGCCAAGATGGTAACGGCACGTGATGACGACACAGGACAGCGACAGGGTGACAATGGCAGGGTGACAGTGACACAGCGACAGGGTGACACAGGACACAGGGTGGCAGTGGCACAGGATAGTGACAGGGTGACAATGGCAGCGTGGCAGTGACACAGGGCAGTGACACAAGACAGTGACAGCGGCAGGGTGGCACAGAGGCAGTGACAGTGTAACATTGATAGTGGCAGTGTCACCAGAAGCGCGGGGGGCAGCGACAGGGTGACAGTGACACAGTGACAATGACACAGGGCAGTGACAGGGTGGTACAGGGGCAGTGACAGGGTGACACAGGGACACAGGACAGTGACACAGTGACAATGACACAATGACAATGACACAGGGCAGTGACAGGGTGAAACAGAGGCAGTGACAGTGACAGGGTGACATTGGTGGTGGCAGTGGTGGTGGCAGTGTCACCTCTCTTGATCCAGATGTGTCTCCGGAAGCGCGGGGGCAGTGACACAGTGACAGTGACACAGGGCAGTGACAGGGTGACACAGGGACACAGGGCAGTGACACAGTGACAGTGACACAGGGCAGTGACAGGGTGACACAGGGACACAGGGCAGTGACACAGTGACAGTGACACAGGGCAGTGACAGGGTGACACAGTGACACAGGGCAGTGACACAGTGACAGTGACACAGGGCAGTGACACAGGACAATGACAGGGTGACACAGGAACACAGGACAGTGACACAGTGACAGTGACACAGGGCAGTGACAGGGTGACACAGGGACACAGGACAGTGACACAGTGACAGTGACACAGGGCAGTGACAGGGTGACACAGGGACATTGGGGGGTGGCAGTGTCACCTCTCTTGATCCAGATGTGCCTCCGGAAGCGCGGGGGCATGCTGGCCAGGAACCGCGTCCCCTCGGCCGTCTCCACCTCGTGCAGGTTGTTCCCCGGCGTCCCCAGCACCTGGGACAGGCCGGGTCACTGTCCCCCCTCTGTCCCCCCAGAGCTGGGGACACCCCCAGGGCCTGTCCCTCTGTCCCCCCAGGTCCCGTTGTCCCCAGGGCCACCTGAGTGTCCCCTTGTCACCCCTGTCCCCGTGTCCGGCCGTCCCTTCTGTGTCCCCCTGTCCCACAGCTTTGTCCCCGTGTCCCCACAGTGTCCCCAATGTCCCAATATCCCAAATGTCCCCAATGTCCCCAACACCCCCAATGGCCCCAATCCCTCAATGTCCCCAGTGTCCCCCACATCCCCCTGATGTCCCAAATCCCCTCGCTGTCCCCAATGTCTCCATTGTCCCCAATGTCCCCAATGTCCCTGCTGTCCCCGTGTCTCACCCGGACCACGCTCTGTCCCCCGGTGTCCCCATTGTCCCGGATGTCCCCCACAGTGTCCCCAGTGTCCCCAATGTCCCCCCGTGTCTCACCCTGACCACGCTCTGTCCCTCCGCGGGCCGCACGCGCTCCTCCAGCAGCTCCCGCACCACGTGCTTCCGCTTGGTGGCGCGCGACATGGCGGGGCTGGGGGACACGGGGGGGGGGCTCAGGGACCCCCGGGCCGGGGGGGGGCTCCGGGACCCCCCGGGACCCCCCGGGACCCCCGGACCCCGCCCCGCCCCCACCGCGCCCCGCGCGCTCACCTGCGGCGGCACTTCCGGGTAGAGCGGCGGCGGAGGCGACGTCACTTCCGGAAAGGAAAGCGTGAGCTGGGAGGCCACGCCCTCAAGAAGGCGGGGCCTATAACATGACCGCCCACAAAAGGAGCGTGGTTAACAGGTGCCGAAGTGGGCGTGGCCTGAAGGAAGCCGCGCTCGTGGGAAATGAATGGCCGCGTTTGGGGGCGGGGCCAGGAAAGAGGGCGGGACTTTCGCCTGCATAATGAGTGCGGGTATGCAAATGAGGAGCTGGATCAGGAAGGGGCTCATGCAAATGAGCTGAAATTCCGGTGTGATGTAAATGAGCGCTGATTTGGGGCGGTGCCATGCAAATGAGCGTGAATACGTGCAGAACACGTGGGCGGAGCTATGCAAACGAGGACCTGCGGTTTGGCGGGAAGCGGTGTGGGCGGGGCCATGCTAATGAGCGGGTCTAGCGGATCCTGTGACGTCACTCCAACAGCGCTCACGTCACCACCCCCTCCGCCGCCGTGACGTCACCACACTCCCCATTACCTCCAATACCTGCGCAAGCCCCGCCCCGTTCACCTCGTGACGTCAGCGCGCGCGCGCGGCGCCGCGCTCTCTGATTGGCTGCGCCGCGCTCGGTGGCGGCCGGGCCAAGATGGCGGCGGAGCGCGCGGACGCGGCGGCGGCGGGGGGCGGGGAGCCCCTCAGGGACCCCCGAGCCCCCGAGCGCTCCCCGTACGCGGGATGGGCCCACCCCGAGCTCCAGGCCACGCTCGCCGGCATCGGAGCCCCCGCGCAGGGTGCGGGGAGCGGGGGGGATCCGTGAGGGGAATGGGGGGAGAACCGGGGGGGAGCGGGGATGGAACCGTGAGGGGAATTGGGATGGATCCGTGAGGGGATTTGGGATGGATCCGTGAGGGATTTGGGATGGATCCGTGAGGGGATTTGGGATGGAGCCGTGAGGGGAACGAGGGGCAGATTTGAGGAATGAGTGGAAAACTGGGGGGGCTCGGGGTCGCCTGAGGGGACTTGGGGGAGATCTGAGAGGTAGGAGAGAAAATTTGGGTTTTTTTTGGGGGTCACTTGAAGGGAGATCTGAGGAGAAGTGTGAAAATTTGGAGGTTTTGGGGTCACCTGCGGCATAGGGTGGAAATTTGGGGGTTTCTCGGGGCTTTTGGCATCGTTTGAGGGGAGATCTGAGGGGAAAGGGGGAAATTTGGGGGTTTTGGGGTCACCTGGGGGAGTTTGGGGGAGATCTGAGGGGTAGGAGGCGAAATTTCACAGTTTTTGGGGTTGTCTGAGGGCAAGAGGGGGCATTTGGGGATTTTGGGGTCACCTGAGGGGATTTGGGGGATTTTTGGCGTCCCCTGGGGAGATTTGTGAGTCCTGAGGGGAGTTTTGGGGTTCCCTGGGGGGGAATTTTTGGGGTGCTGAGGGGTTTTGAGAGTCCTTGGGGGTGCAGAGGAATTTGGGGGGGGGTTCTGGGGCAGAATTTGGGGGTCCCTGACCCCCCTTTTTCCCCCCAGGGACCCGTGAGGAGCTGCTGGAGCGGCTCCAGGCCTACACGCTGCAGGTGAGACCCCCAAAATGGGGGACCCCAAATTCTGCCCCGTCCTTGAGTCCCTTTGAGGAGGAGGAGGAATTCATTTGGGTGGGGTTAATGCTATTTTGTGGGGGGATTATTGTGATTTTGAGGAATTAAATGTGATTTTTGGGGAGATTAATGGGAATTTTAGAGATTTAATGTGATATTGGAGGAGTTTAATGGGGTTTTGGGGGATTTAATGGGATTTTCAGGGCGTGAATGGGATTTTGGGGGATGGAATGTGATTTTGGGGGCAGTTTAATGGGATTTTGTGGGATTTAATGGTATTTTTGGGGGATTCAGTGGGATTTGGGGGTGGTAATGTGGTTTGGGGGGAGATTAATGTGATTTTGGGAGGGCTTAATGGAATTTTGGGATGGTTTAATGGAATTTTGGGATGGTTTAATGGAATCTTGGGATGGTTTAATGGGATTTTGGGGGGATTTAGTGGGATTTGGGGGCGTTAATGGGATTTTTGGGGTGTTTGATTTGATTTTTGGGGGGTTTAATGTGACTTTAGGGGGGGTTCATTCCACTTTTTGGGGGGGTGGGAGGGCTCCTGCTGCCCCCACCCTCCCTGGGGGGGGGTCCCCATGTCCCCTCGGAGCAGGGGGGGCTCACAGGGACCCCCTCCCCAATTTGTGCCCCCCCAGACTGGGATCGTGCTGAGCCGCCCCGCCCTGCGCCCCGAGGAGGGGGACAAGGCCCCGCCCCCCCCAGGTGGGATTTTGGGGGGTCTGGGGGGGCTTTGGGGGGGGATTGGGGCACTCCAGGGACCCCCAATTGGGGGGACATCCCTGGGTCATTTTGGGGGGGTTTAGGGTGTTTTAAAGCCCCAAATTTTGGGGTGGGGGGCGTCAATGACACCCTGATTTGGGGTGGGGGGGGATTAAAACCTTCCAGAACTCAAATCTGGGGTGTTTGGGATGTCAGATTTTGGGGTGGGGGTGTCAATGACACCCTGATTTGGGGTGGGGGGGGATTAAAACCTTCCAGAACCCAAATCTGGGGTGTTTGGGGTGTTAAATTTTGGGGTGGGATCATCAATGACATCATTATTTGGGGTGGGGGGGACTAAAACCTTCCAGAACCCAAATGTGGGGTGTTTAGAATGTTAAATTTTGGGGGTGGGGGCATCAATGATGTCCTGATTTGGGGTGGGGGGGATTAAAACCTTCCGGAACCCAAATCTGGAGTGTTTAAAGTGTTAAATTTTGGGGTGGGGGCGTCAATGACACCCTGATTTGGGGTGGGGGAATAAACCTTCCAGAACCCAAATCTGGAGTGTTTAAAGTGTTAAATTTTGGGGTGGGGGCATCAATGACACCCTGATTTGGGGTTGGGGGGGGTTAAAATTCGTCAGCCCCCCCACATTTGGGGTGGGCAGAGCATTAAATTTTGGGGTGGGGGCTCAGGAGTTTCCAACCCCTCCCAGCCCTGAACCCTGGGGGATGGAATTTTGGGGTGGGGGCGTCCCGGGCGGCCCCCCCTGACCCCTCCTGCCCCCCCAGCTGCCCCCAGCGCTGCCCCTGCAGCACCCCCTGGTGCCCCCCCCTCCCCCGCCGGGGCTGGGGCTGGGCTTCGGGCTGGGGGGGCCCGTGGGGGGGGGTCCCGGTGCCGCCCCCCCCCCGCGGGGCTCTCCGAGGAGGAGCGGCTGACGCTGGCCCAGCAGCAGGCGGCCCTGCTGCTGCAGGAGGAGCGGGCACAGGTACGGGGGGCATTCGGGGTGGGGGGCACCCCTGGGAGTCAGGGGTGTGGGGGGGTTAAAGCGGCCCTGCTGCTGCAGGAGGAGCGGGCACAGGTACGGGGGGCACCTCTGGGGTGGGGGGCACCCCTGGGGGGTGTGGGGGACTCAGGGGTGTGGGGTTTGGGGGGGGTTTTGGGGGATTTGGGGGGTTAAAGCGGCCCTGCTGCTGCAGGAGGAGCGGGCACAGGTACGGGGGCATTTGTGGGGTGGGGGGCACCCCTGGGAGTCAGGGGTGTGGGGTTTGGGGGGGTTAAAGCGGCCCTGCTGCTGCAGGAGGAGCAGGCACAGGTACGGGGGAGTTTTGTGGGGTGGGGGGCACGGGGGGGGAGTCAGGGGTGTGAGGTTTGGGGGTGTTTTGGGGGGTTAAAGCGGCCCTGCTGCTGCAGGAGGAGCGGGCACAGGTATGGGGGCACCCCTGGGGTGGGGGGCACCCCTGGGGAGCGTGGGGGACTCAGGGGTGTGGGGTTTGGGGGGGTTTTGGGGGGATTTGGGGGGTTAAAGCGGCCCTGCTGCTGCAGGAGGAGCGGGCACAGGTACGGGGGCATTTGTGGGGTGGGGGGCACCCCTGGGAGTCAGGGGTGTGGGGTTTGGGGGGGTTAAAGCGGCCCTGCTGCTGCAGGAGGAGCAGGCACAGGTACGGGGGAGTTTTGTGGGGTGGGGGGCACGGGGGGAGTCAGGGGTGTGGGGTTTGGGGGTGTTTTGGGGGGTTAAAGCGGCCCTGCTGCTGCAGGAGGAGCGGGCACAGGTATGGGGGCATTCGGGGTGGGGGGCACCCCTGGGAGGGTGGGGGCACCCTTGGGGAGTGGGGGGCACAGGGGGAGTCGGGGGTGTGGGATTTAGGGGTGTTTTGGGGGGGGTTTGGGGGGTTAAAGCAGTCATGTTGCTGCAGGAGGAGCACGCTCAGGTCCCGGGGGGCATTTTGGGGTGGGGGGCTCAGGGTTGTGGGATTTGGGGGTGTTTAGAGGGGCCCAGGGCCATGTTGGAGGGGATGGGGTCACCTTGAGGGGGACTGAGCTGAGGAGCTGAGCTGAGGGGTGGTTTTGGGGTGGGATTTGGGGGATTGAGGGGTGGGTGACCCCTTTTGTGGGCACCCTTGGGTGCTGGGGGGTCCTGACTGTGCTCCCCCCCCACCAGGGCCAGCACCCGTTTGGGGACAAGGCCAAGGAGCAGGAGCTGCTGGAGCAGCAGAAACGGGTGAGGGGGCACCCTGGGGTTTGGGGGGGGCACCCCTGGGTATGGGGGGCACCCATGGGTTTGGGGGGCACACCTGGGTTTGGGGGACACCGCTGGGTTTGGGGGGGCACCCATGGGTTTGGGGGGGCACCCCAGGCTTTGGGGGGGCACCCCTGGGTTTGGGGGGCACCCCTGGGTTTGGGGGACACCCCGGGGTTTGGGGGGCACCCCTGGGTTTGGGGGGCACCCCTGGGTTTGGGGGGGCACCCATGGGTTTGGGGGGCACCCCTGGGTTTGGGGGGGCACCCATGGGTTTGGGGGGGCACCCATGGGTTTGGGGGGCACCCCTGGGTTTGGGGGGGCACCCATGGGTTTGGGGGGCACCCCTGGGTTTGGGGGGCACCCCTGGGTTTGGGGGGGCACCCCTGGGTTTGGGAGGGCACCCATGGGTTTGGGGGGCACCCCAGGGTTTGGGGGGGGCACCTGGGTTTGGGGGGCACACCTGGGATGGGGGGCACCCCTGAGGTTTGAGGGGCACCCCTGGGTTTGGGGGCACCCCGGGGTTTAGGGGGGCACCCCTGGGTTTGGGGGGCACCCTTGGGTTTGGGGGGCACTCGGGTTTGAGGGGTGCCCTGGGGTTTGGGGGGCACCCCGGGGTTTGGGGGGCACTCGGGTTTGGGGGGTACCCTGGGGTTTGGGGGGCACCCAGGGCGGGGGGGGGCCCGTGCCCAGGCCCCCCCTGACCCCCGTGCCCCCCGTGCCCCCCAGGCCGCGGTGCTGCTGGAGCAGGAGCGGCAGCAGGAGATGGCCAAGCTGACCCCCCCCCGCCCCCCGCGCCCCCCCCCGAGGGGGCTCCCATGGCTGCCAGGACCCCCCTGGCCCCCCGAGGTGAGGGGGCACCCTGGGGTGGGTGGGAGGGGGACGCTTTTGTCCCCTGTCCCTCCCCAGCTGATGTCACCTTTGTGTGCCCCCCCCCAGGCAGCCCCATGGGAGCCCCCCTGGCCATGGGAGCCCCCCGGCCCCGCGGGCCCCCCCCCGCCCCCCGGCGACGACAGCAGAGAGGTGGGGCTGGGGGCTCGGGGGGCTGGGGGCTCTACTGGGGGGCTGGGGAGGGTCTTTGTGGGGGTCTGAGCTTGGGGGTTCTGCGTCTGGCATCCTTTTATTGTGGGGAGGGGTCTCTGTGGGTTTGGGGTCTCTTTTGGGGGCTCTGTGGGGTGGGGGCTCTCTGGGGGTCTCTGAGTCTGGGGTTTCTGGGTCTGGGGTCCCTTTATTGGGGGGAGGGGTCTCTCTGTGGGTTTGGGGTCTCTGTTGGGGAGGGTCTGTGGGTCTGGGGTCTCTGAGTTTGGGGGTTTTATGTCTGGAGTCCTTTTATTGTGGGGAGGGGTCTCTGTGGGTCTGGGGTCTCTTTGGGGGCAGCCCTGGGAGTCTTCCTAATTTTGGGGTCTCCCTGATTTCTGGGGGGGGTCTCTGTGATTTCTGAGCACTCCTAGGTGTCTCCCTGATTTGGGGTGGGGTCCTGGGGGTCTCCCTGATTTGGGGGGGGTCTCCTTCATTTGAGGAGGGTCCCGGGGGTCCCGCTGACCCCCCCTTTGTGCCCCCCCAGACCGAGGACTCCGGGGTGGGCCCCAAGATCCCGCAGGCGCTGGAGAAGATCCTGCAGCTCAAGGAGAGCCGCCAGGAGGAGCTGGTGACAGTGCCGGGGGTCTCGGGTGAGCCCTGCCCCCCCCAATGCCACCCCCGGTGTCCCCTGCCCCCCCCAGTGCCACCCCCGGTGTCCCCTGCCCCCCCAGTGCCACCCCGTCTGTCCCCTGCCACCCCAGTGCCCCCCCAGTGCCACCCCCCGGTGTCCCCTGCCCCCCCAGTGCCACCCCGTGTGTCCCCTGCCCCCCCAGTGCCACCCCCCGTGTCCCCTGCCCCCCCAGTGCCACCCCCCGGTGTCCCCTGCCACCCCAGAGCCACCCCCGGTGTCCCCTGCCCCCCCCAGTGCCACCCCCTGTGTCCCCTGCCCCCCCCTGTGCCACCCCAGTGCCACCCCCCGTGTCCCCTGCCACCCCCCGGTGTCCCCTGCCCCCCCAGTGCCACCCCCGGTGTCCCCTGCCCCCCCTGTGCCACCCCCCCAGTGTCCCCCGGTCCCCTCTGGGTGCCCCCCGTCACAGGAAACGCCTTTAAAGCATCAAAATCTGCCCAAAAAATGGGAATTTCCATCTGAGAAATGGAAAGTTACACACAAAAAATCGAGTTTGTCACCTGTGGGTGCAGCCAAGGACACCTCAGGGTGGTGTCACCCCCCCAGTGTGCCCCCCGGTACCCACTGGGTGCCACCCACCCTCCAAAAACTTCCACAAAATTTTGCTAAAAAACAGGATGGGTGCTCTGAGGGATGAGGGTGACACCAAAGGTGGAGGTGACACCCAGAGGTGGAGGTGACACCCAGAGGTGGGAGGTGACACCCAAAGTGGGGGTGACACCCAGGGGTGGGGGTGACACCCAGGGGTGGGGGTGACACCCCTGACCCCCCGTGTCCCCCCAGCCGAGGACGAGATGGAGACGGAGCTGCGAGCGTCGGCGTCGGCCTCCGAGGCTGAGGAGGACACGGGGACATCCAAGAAGGAGGTGACGCAGGGGACAATGGGGCACAGGCCACCCCCACCCAAACTGGCACCTCCCCAGGGTCCCCAAATTTCCCGGGGGAGGGGTCACGGATGGGGTTTATTTGGGAGGGGGCTTGGGTGGCTCTGGGGTCACCTGTGTCACTGGGGTGTCACCATTGTCCCCTCCCTCGGTGGTCTTGGGGGGTTTGCTCTGGGGTCACCCCAGTGTCCCTTTTTGTCCCCTCACTGAGGGGTTTTGTCCCCTCTCGGTGCTGCCCCAATGTCCCTATTTTGTCCCCTCCAAGTGCAGGGGGCGTGGCTCACTGTGGGGTCACCTGTGTCACCCTTGTGTCACCTTGGTCCCTTTTTCTGCCATCCCATTGGGGGTCCCCCCTTGTCCCCCTAAGGGACCTGTCCCACTTCGCTGTCCCCTCACTGTCCCTTTTTGTCCCATTCTGTCCCCCCATTTAGAGGGACTTGTCCCATTTTGTCCCTTTTTGTCCCCCCAGTTAGAGGCACCTGTCCCACCTCACTGTCCCCTCCTGTCCCCCCAGTTAGAGAGATCTGTCCCACTTCGCTGTCCCCTCACTGTCACTTTTTGTCCCATTCTGTCCCCCCATTTAGAGGGACCTGTCCCACCTTGCTGTCCCCTCACTGTCCCCTTTTGTCACCCCAGTTAGAGGAGCTTGTCCCACTGTGCTGTCCCCTCCCTGTCCACTTTTTGTCCCCTTTTGTCCCCCCCATTTAGAGGAGCTTGTCCCACCTCGCTGTCCCTTCACTGTCCCCTTTTGTCACCCCCATTTAGAGGGACCTGTCTTTTTTTGTCTCCGTTTGTCCCCCCCAGTTAGAGGCACCTGTCCCACCTCACTGTCCCCTCACTGTCCCTTTTGTCCCCCCCAGTTAGAGGCACCTGTCCCACCTCGCTGTCCCCTCACTGTCCCCTCCTGTCCCCCCAGTTAGAGGCACCTGTTTTATTGTGCTGTCCCCTCACTGTCCCCTCCTGTCCCCCCCAGTTAGAGGCACCTGTCCCACCTCGCTGTCCCCTCACTGTCCCTTTTGTCCCCCCCAGTTAGAGGCACCTGTCCCACCTCGCTGTCCCCTCACTGTCCCTTTTGTCCCCCCCCATTTAGAGGAACCTGTTTTATTGTGCTGTCCCCTCACTGTCCCTTTTGTCCCCTCCTGTCCCCCCAGTTAGAGGCACCTGTCCCACCTTGCTGTCCCCTCACTGTCCCTTTTGTCCCCTCCTGTCCCCCTCCCAGCGGAACCGGAAGCGCCGGAACCGCAAGAAGAAGAAGCGGGGGAGGGGCGGGGCCCGGGAGGGGGCCCCAACCCCGACCCCCCCCCGGGGGGACCCCGAGCCCCCCCCCGGGGACGCCCCCGAGGTGGAGATCGAGTACGTGAGCGAGGAGCCCGAGATCTACGACCCCAACTTCGTCTTCTTCAAGAGGATCTTCGAGGCCTTCAAGGTGACACTGGGGGGCGGTGGCACCTTTGGGTGCCAGGGTCACCCCTGGGTGGTCAGGGGTCACTCCTGGGTGCCAGGGTCACCCCTGGGTGCTGAGGGGTCATTGCTGGGTGCCAGGGTCACTCCGGTGTCACCCCTGGGTGCTGCTGACCCGTGTCCCCTGTTCTCTCTCCCTGTCCGTGTCCCTGACTGGTTTCCCCTGTCCCTGTCCCCTGTGTGTCCCTGTCCCTTGTGTGTCCCTGACCCGTGTCCCTGTCCCCTGGGTGTCCCTGTCCCCTGTCCCTGTCCCCTGTGTGTCCCTGTCCCCTGGGTGTCCCTGTCCCCTGGGTGTCCCTGACCCCTGTCTCTGTCCCCTGGGTGTCCCTGACCCGTGTCCCTGTCCCCTGTGTGTCCCTGACCCGTGTCCCTGTCCCCTGTCCCCTGTGTGTCCCTGTCCCCTGTCCCTGTCCCCTGTGTGTCCCTGACCTGTGTCCCTGTCCCCTGTGTGTCCCTGACCCCTGTCCCTGACCCCTGTGTGTCCCTGTCCCCTGTGTGTCCCTGACCCGTGTCCCTGTCCCTGTCCCCTGTGTGTCCCTGTCCCCTGTGTGTCCCTGTCCCCTGTGTGTCCCTGACCCGTGTCCCTGTCCCTGACCCGTGTCCTTGTCCCCTGTGTGTCCCTGATCCCTGTGTGTCCCTGACCCCTGTGTGTCCCTGTCCCCTGTCCCCTGTGTGTCCCTGACCCGTGTCCCTGTCCCTGTCCCCTGTGTGTCCCTGACCCCTGGGTGTCCCTGTCCCTGACCCGTGTCCCTGTCCCTGTCCCGTGTCCCTGTCCCCGTCGCAGCTGACGGACGAGGTGAAGAAGGACAAGGAGAAGGAGCCGGAGCGGGCGGAGCGAGCCGAGAGCGCCGGAGTGCCGCGGAAAAAGGGACCCGAGGATGGCACCAGGGGCAGCGACGGGGACAGCTCCGAGGACGAGCAGGTGACACGGGGACAGGGGGACACTGGGGACACGGGGACAGCTCCGAGGACGAGCAGGTGACACGGGGACACTGGGGACACGGGGACAGCTCCGAGGACGAGCAGGTGACACGGGGACAGGGGGACATTGGGGACAGCTCCGAGGACGAGCAGGTGACACGGGGACAGGGGGACACTGGGGACATGGGGACAGCTCCGAGGACGAGCAGGTGACACGGGGACAGGGGGACATTGGGGGCATGGGGACAGCTCCGAGGACGAGCAGGTGACACGGGGACAGGGGGACATTGGGGACATTGGGGACAGCTCTGAGGACGAGCAGGTGGCACTGGGGACACGAGAGACACAGGAGTACAGCAGCAGTGATAGGATGAGCAGGTGGCACTGGGGACATTAAGGGGACAGTGGGGTGACGTTGAGGGTGGCAGGAGGTGGCACCTGGAGCTGGTACCGAGTTGGGGACAGCACGGGGGTGTTTGGGGACACTGGGGGTGGTGACAGCAGGGACTGGGAAGGAGGGGACAGTCCCTGAGGTGGGACAGAGGGGGACAGGGAGGGCTCAGGGATGGGGACAGCGGGCGGTGCCATCGGGTGCCACCCGGGGCGTCCCTCCCGTGTCACTTGCGCTGTCCCTGCGTGTCCCCAGGAGAAGAAGCAGGAGGTCCCCAAGCTGTCCAAGAAGAAGCTGCGGCGCATGAACAGGTTCACGGTGGCCGAGCTGAAGCAGGTGACACTTGGGGACACGGCCCTGTCCCCCTCCCCCGTGGGTGTGGGTGGCACTCGGAGCTGGGGACAGCCCTGAGGTGACACCTCCTGTCCCCTGGGAGCCCCGGTGGGGACAGCGGAGCCACCCTGGGCTGTGCAGTGTGCCCCTTGTCACCTCCCTGGGACACTGGTGTCACACTCAGCTCCCAGTTGCCCACCCAGGGGTCACCTTGGGCCCTCAATCTTCTTGTCACCCCACCAGTGTCACCCTGGTGTCCTGTGTCCCCACCCAGGGTCACTTTGGGGTCCCCAGCACCATTCTGGGGTTCTGCCCCTGTCACTGTCTTTTGTCCCTTGCTGTCCCCAGCTGGTAGCACACCTTGGCTTGGTGGAGATGGACAGTGTGACCACCCAGGGTCACTTTGCGTCCCACTGTGTCACCCTGGGGCTCTCCCTGCTAACTCCCTTGATGTCCCTTTGCTGTCCCCGCTGTCCCCGCAGCTGGTGGCCCGCCCAGACGTGGTGGAGATGCACGATGTGACCACCCAGGGTCACTTTGTGTCACCCTGGGGCTCTCCCTGCTAACTGCCCTGATGTCCCTTTGCTGTCCCCCGCTGTCCCCACAGCTGGTGGCCTGCCTTGACATGGTGGAGATGCACGATGTCATGACCCAGAGGTCACTTTGTGTCACCCTGGAGCTCTCCCTGCTAACTCCCCTGCTGTCCCCTGATGTCCCTTTGGTGTCCCCGCTGTCCCCACAGCTGGTGGCCCACCTTGACATGGTGGAGATGCCCGATGTGACCACCCAGAGGTCACTTGGGGTCCCACAGTGCCACCCTGGTGCTCTCCCTGCTAACTCCCCTGCTGTCCTCTGATGTCCCTTTGCTGTCCCCACAGTTGGTGGCCCACCCAGATGTGGTGGAGATGCCCGATGTGACCACCCAGAGGTCACTCTGTGTCACCCTGGGGCTCTCCCTGCTAACTCCCCTGCTGTCCCCTGATGTCCCCTGATGTCCCTTTGCTGTCCCCACAGCTGGTGGCCCGCCCGGACGTGGTGGAGATGCACGATGTGACCACCCAGAGGTCACTTTGTGTCCCACTGTGTCACCTTGCGGCTCTTCCCCCTTAACTCTTCTGCCATCCCCTGCTGTCCCCTGATGCCCCTTTGCTGTCCCCGCTGTCCCCCGCAGCTGGTGGCCCGCCCGGACGTGGTGGAGATGCCCGATGTGACCACCCAGAGGTCACTCTGTGTCACCCTGGGGCTCTCCCTGCTTAACTCCCCTGCTGTCCCCTGATGTCCCCTTGGTGTCCCTGCTGTCCCCACAGCTGGTGGCCCGCCCGGACGTGGTGGAGATGCACGATGTGACGGCGCAGGACCCCAAGCTGCTGGTGCACCTGAAGGCCACGCGGAACTCGGTGCCGGTGCCGCGGCACTGGTGCTTCAAGAGGAAATACCTGCAGGGCAAGAGGGGCATCGAGAAGCCGCCCTTCGAGCTGCCCGAGTTCATCAAGCGCACCGGCATCCAGGAGATGCGCGAGGCCCTGCAGGAGAAGGTGGGGACACCACGGGGACACCACGGGGACAGCTTGGGGACACCTCGGGGACATGTCAGGGACACCTCGGGGAATGCCTGAGGGGCAGCTGTGAGGATGGGATGGGGTTTGGGGAGGGGTTGGTGCTCACAGGCATCCAGGAGATGCGCGAGGCCCTGCAGGAGAAGGTGGGGACACCACGGGGACACCACGGGGACAGCTTGGGGACACCTCGGGGACATGTCAGGGACACCTCGGGGAATGCCTGAGGGGCAGCTGTGAGGATGGGATGGGGTTTGGGGAGGGGTTGGTGCTCACAGGCATCCAGGAGATGCGCCAGGCCCTGCAGGAGAAGGTGGGGACACCACGGGGACACCTCGGGGAGTCTGGGGACACCTCAGGGACAGCTTGGGGGCAGCTCCAGGAATGCCTGAGGGGCAGCTGTGAGCATGGGGTGGGGTTTGGGGAGGGGTCTCGGGGGTTTGGGGAGGTTCTGGAGGTTCACAGGGATCCAGGAGATGCGCGAGGCCCTGCAGGAGAAGGTGGGGACAGCTTGGGGACACCTCGGGGACAGCCTGGGAACATGTCAGGGACACCTCGGGGAGTGCCTGAGGGGCAGCTGTGGGGCATCAAGGGGGATGGGAGGATTTTGGAGATTTGGGGACGTCCTGGTTGGATTTGGGGACACCCTGGTTGGATTTTGGAGGTTTGGGGACATCCTGGTTGGATTTGGGGACATCCTGGTTGGATTTTGGAGGTTTGGGGACACCCCGGTTGGATTCTGTGACCTTGTGGCCATGGTGGTCACACCTCTGTCCCTTGGTGGCTGCCATCACTTCCCCCGAGGCTCCCAGGGCCACCCCGTGTCCCCACGGCCCCGGGCGTGTCCCCACTGTCCCCTGCGCTGTCCCCCAGGAGGAGCAGAAGACGATGAAGTCCAAGATGAGGGAGAAGGTGCGGCCCCAAGATGGGCAAGATCGACATCGACTACCAGAAGCTGCACGACGCCTTCTTCAAGTGGCAGACCAAGCCCAAGCTGACCATCCACGGGGACCTCTACTACGAGGTGGGGACACCTGGGGGACATTTGGGGACATCCTGGTTGGAGTTCTGGGGTTTGGGGACACCTGGGGGACATTTGGGTACACCTGGGGGACATTTGGGGACATCCTGGTTGGACATTTTGGGGATTTGGAGATGTCCTGATTGGGTTTTGGAGAGTCTGGGAACATCCTGGTTGGATTTTTGGAGGTTTGGGGACACCTGGTTGGGTTTTGGGGACATCCTGGTTGGAGTTCTGGGGTTTGGGGACACCTGGGGGGACGTTTGGGGACCTCTTGGTTGGAGTTTGGGGATTTGGAGATGTCCTGGTTGATTTTGGGGACATCCTGGTTGGGTTTTGACACTTTGGGGTCATCCTGGTTGGAGTTTTGGGGGTTTGGGGACATCCTGGTTGGGTTTTGGGGACATCCTGGTTGGAGTTTTGGGGTTTGGGGACACCTGGGGGGATGTCTGGGGCTTTGGGGCTCTCCTGGGGGACATTTGGGGACATCCTGGTTGGAGTTTTGGGGATTTGGAGACGTCCTGGTTGGATTTTGGAGGTTTGAGGACATCCTGGGGAATATTTGGGGTCGTTGTGGTTGGATTTTGGGTGGTTTGGGGACGTCCTGGTTGAACATTTTGGGGTTTGGGGACATTTTGGGGTTTGGGGACATGCTGGGGGTGGCATTGGTGGCTTTGGGGACATCCCTGTGGGACGTTTGGGGCTTTCGTGACATCCTCGGTGTCCCCGTGTCCCCAGGGGAAGGAGTTTGAGACGCGGCTCAAGGAGAAGAAGCCGGGAGATCTCTCGGACGAGCTGCGGATCGCGCTGGGCATGCCCGTGGGGCCGGTGAGGGAACCCCAAAACCACCCCAAAATCATCCCAAAACCATCCCAAATCCCTGGGCATGCCCGTGGGGCCGGTGAGGGAGCCCAAAACCACCCTAAAACCAACCCAAAATCACCCCAAAACCATCCCAAATTCACACCAAACCCCAAATCCCTGGGCATGCCCGTGGGGCCGGTGAGGGAACCCAAAACCACCCCAAAACCACCCTAAATCC
>NW_026990013.1:0-53372 GCF_036417665.1 Passer domesticus | reverse complement strand
AAACACCGGGATTTGGGGGAAAACACCGGGGTTTGGGGGGAAACACCGGGGTTTGGGGCAAAACACCGGGGTTTGGGGGAAAACACCGGGGTTTGGGGGAAACACCGGGATTTGGGGGAAAACACCGGGGTTTGGGGGAAAACACCGGGGTTTGGGGGAAACACCGGGATTTTGGGGCAAAACACCGGGATTTTGGGCAAAAACGGAGATTTGGGGGAAAACACCGGGATTTGGGGCAAAACACCGGGATTTTGGGCAAAAAACAGAGATTTGGGGGAAAACACCGGGATTTGGGGGAAACACCGGGATTTGGGGGAAAACACCGGGGTTTGGGGCAAAACACCGGGATTTTGGGCAAAAACAGAGATTTGGGGCAAAACACCGGGATTTTGGGCAAAAACAGAGATTTGGGGCAAAACACCGGGATTTTGGGCAAAAACAGAGATTTGGGGGGAAAACACCGGGATTTGGGGCAAAACACCGGGGTTTGGGGCAAAAACAGAGATTTGGGGGAAAACACCGAGATTTGGGAAAAAGGGAGATTTTGGGAAAAACACCGAGATTTTGGGAAAAAACGGAGATATGGGAAAAACACTGAGATTTTGGGCAAAAACACCGAGATTTGGGGAAAAACCAGAGATTTTGGGAAAAACACCGAGATTTGGGAAAAACACCGAGATTTGGGGGAAAAGGGAGATTTGGGGGAAAAAGGGATTTGGGGGAAAAAAGGGATTTGGGAAAAACCAGAGATTTTGGGAAAAAAAAAGATTTTGGGGAAAACACGGAGATTTTGGGAAAAAAAACAGAGATTTGGGGAAAAAACAGAGATTTTGGGAAAAACACCGAGATTTTGGGAAAAAAAATCTGGATTTGGGGGAGAAAAAATCTGGATTTTTGGAGAAAAAATTGATTTTTTGGGTGACAAAATCTGGATTTTTTTTGGGGGGGGGGAATGTGGAATTTTTTTGGTGAATAAAATTGATTTTTGGGAGAAAAAATCTGGATTTTTGGGGAATAAAAGGAATTTGAGGGGGGAAAAATTTTGGATTTTTTGGGGAAAAAAATTTGGATTTTGGGAGAAAAAAATCTGGATTTTTGGGGGAAAACTGGATTTTTGAAAAAATCTGTATTTTGGGGGAAAAAATTGGATTTTTTTGAAAACCTGGATTTTTGGGGGGGAAAATCTGTATTTTGGGGAAAAAATGGATTTTTTGGGGTATAAAAGGGATTTTGGGGAGGAAAAAATCCGGATTTATTTGGGAAAAACTGGATTTTTGGGGGGAAATCTGTATTTTGGGGGGAAAAAATTTGGATTTTTTGGGGGAAAATTTGGATTATTTTGGTGGAAAAATTTGTATTTTGGGAGAAAAAAAATCCAGATTTTTGGGGAAAAACTGGATTTTTGGGGAAATCTGTATTTTGGGAGGAAAAATTTGGATTTTTTTTTAAAAACTGGATTTTTGGGGGGAAAAATCTGTATTTTGGGTGAAAAAAAATCTGTATTTTTTGGGAATTAAGGCATTTTGAGGGGAGAAAATCTGGATTTTTGGGAGAAAAAAATCCGGATTCTTTTGGGAAAAACTGGATTTTTAAAAATAAATTGATTTTTGGGGGGAAAAAAGGGAGTTTTTTGGGGAAAATTTGATTTTTGGGGTAGAAAAAATGGATTTTTTTTGGGAAAAAAAGGGATTTTGGGAAAAACCTGGATTTTGGGGAGCAAAAAGGGATTTTGGGGGGGAAAAACCCCAGATTTTGGGAGTAACAAAATTGATTTTGGGGGAAAAATCTGGATTGTGGGGGGGAAATGGATTTTGAGAAAAAAAAATTGATTTTTTTGGGGAAAAAAATTGGATTTTTTGGGGAAAAATTGGATTTTGGGGAGGAAAAAAAGGGGGTTTTTTGGGAATAAAGGGGATTTGGGGGGGAAAAATACGGATTTTTGAGGGAAAAAAACCCAGATTTTTTGGGACAAAAAAAAAGGGGATTTTGGGGAAAAAAATGGGATTTTTTTTTGGGTGGAAAAATGATGGATTTGGGAGTGGAGGAAATGGATTTTGGGGGGATAAAAAATCCAGATTTTGGGGGGATAAAAGGGATTTCAGGGGGAAAAAAGGATTCTGAGGGAAAATGGATTTTTGGAGGAGAAAATCGAATTTATGGGAAAAAACCTCGGATTTTGGAGAGGGAAAAAATGGATTTTTGGGGGAAAAACCTGGATTTTGGGGGGGAAAAAAACGCAGATTTTGGGAGGGAAAAACACGGATTTTGGGGGGAAAATGTGGAAAAATGGTTTTGGGAAAAAAAAAAAAAAAGGGATTTGGGGGAAAACCCAGATTTTAAGGAAAAAAAGCTCTGGATTTTGGGGGAAAAAAAAGAATTTTTGGGGTCCTGGAGGGGTTTGGAGGGGGATTTTGGGGGAATTTTGGGGGATTTTGGGGAGGGTTTTGGGGGAATTTGGGGGGGATTTTGGGGGTCCTTGAGGGGGATTTTGGGGGGATTTAGGGTGGTTTTGACGGTATTTTGGGGGAATTTTGGTGGCAATTTTGGGGGGAATTTTGGTGGATTTTTGGGGAGATTTTGGGGCATATTTGTGTGGATTTTTGGGGAAATTTGGGGGGATTTTGGGGCATATTTGTGTGGATTTTTGAGTAGATTTGGGGAGATTTTGGGTCATTTTTGTGTGGATTTTTGGGGAGATTTGGGGGGAATTTTGGGGTTGGATTTTGGTCTGTACTTGGAAGAATTTTGGGGGGATTTTGGGGTGGGAATGGGGGATTTTGAGGGAATTTGGGTGGATTTTGGGGGCCCCTTGGGGCAGATTTTCAGTGGATTTTGGGTGGATTTTAGGGTTGGATTTTGGGAGAATTTGGGTCTGTATTGGGGTGGATTTTGGGGTTGATTTGGGAGAGATTTTTGGGATGGATTTGGGAAAATTTTGGGGGGATTTGGGTGGATTTTGGGGGCACCTTGGGGGAGATTTTTGGGTGAATTTTGGGGGGAATTTGGGGGGCATTTTGGGGGCAATTTTGGGAGGATTTTAGGTGGATTTTGTCTGGATTTTGGGTTGGGTTTTGTTTTGCATTTGGATGAATTTTGGGTGGATTTTTGGTGGATTTTGGGGAGGATTTTGGAGTGGATTTTGGGGTGGATCTGGGGCGGATTTTGGGGTGGATTTTTGGGTGGATTTGGGGTGGATTTTGGGGTGGATTTGGGGTGGATTTGGGGTGGATTTGGGGTGGATCTGGGGTGGATTTTGGGTGGATTTGGGGTGGATTTTGGGGTGGATTTTGGGGAGGGTTTTGGGGTGGATTTGGGGTGGATTTTGGGGAGGGTTTTGGGGTGGATTTGGGGTGGATCTGGGGTGGATTTGGGGTCGATTTGGGCTGGATTTTGGGGTGGATTTTGGGTGGATTTGGGGTCGATTTGGGCTGGATTTTGGGGTGGATTTGGGGTGGATTTGGGGGTGGATTTTGGGGAGGGTTTTGGGGTGGATTTTGGGGTGGATTTTGGGCGGATTTGGGGTGGATTTTGGTGTGGATCTGGGGTGGATTTTGGGAAGGGTTTTGGGGTGGATTTGGGGTGGATTTGGGGTGGATTTGGGGTGGATTTTGGGGTGGATTTTGGGTGGATTTGGGGGTGGATTTGGGGTGGATTTTGGGGCAGATTTGGGGTGGATTTTGGGGCGGATTCGGGGGTTCTGGGGTGCCTCACGTCGTTCTCGGCGGTGCCGCAGAGGCTGCAGGATTTGCACTCGATGCACTGCCAGCGGTACGAGCGCGCCGCCGCCGCCATGGCCAGCGAGAACTGCAGGCACGACGGGTGCCCTGGGCCCAAAACACAACAAAATCACCCCAAAATTAACCCCAAAACCCACCCCAAACCCACCCCAAAACACCCTAAAAACCAGACCCAAAATATCCCAAATTCGCCCCAAAATCCCCCATGGCCAGCGAGAACTGCAGGCACGATGGGGCCCTGGGCCCAAACATCCCAAAATTAACCCAAAATTAACCCAAAATTAACCCAAAATCAACCCAAAAATCCCCCAAAACCCACCACAAAAATCCCAGAGACCTACAGCCCAAAATATCCCAAAACAGCCCCAAAATCCCCCAAAATCCCCCAAAATCCGCCATGGCCAGCGAGAGCTGCAGGCATGACGGGGCCATGTACCCAAAACACACCAAAATTAACCCAAAATCACCCCCAAAAGTACCCCAAAACCCATCCCAAAACCCTCAGAAATCCACACCTCGAAGTACCCCAAAATCCCCCTGAAAATCCCCCAAAATCCCTCAAAATCCCCAAAAATCCCCCAAATTCGCCCCAAAATCCCACAAGGCCAGCGAGAACTGCAGGCACGGCGGGAGCCTGGGCCCAAAAACCACCAAAATTAACCCAAAAATACCCCAAAACCCACCACAAAAATCCCAGAGATCTACAGCTCAAAATATCCCAAATTCTCCCCAAAATCCGCCATGGCCAGCGGGAACTGCAGGCATGGTGGGGCCCTGGGCCCAAAACACACCAAAATTAACCCAAAATTACCCCAAAATGAACCCCAAAAATCCCCCAAAACCCACCACAAAAATCCCAGAGATCTACAGCCCAAAATATCCCTAAAACAGCCCCAAAATATCCCCAAATCCCCCAAAATCCCCCATGGCCAGCAAGAGCCGTCCCCAGTGTCCCACCTGCTCTCCTCGCTGCCCCATGGCCCCAGTGTCCCCCCAATGTCCCCAATGTCCCCATTGATGTCCCCAATGTCCCCAGTGTCCCCAATGTCCCCATTGATGTCCCCAATGTCCCCAATGTCCCCAGTGTCCCCCCAATGTCCCCAGTGTCCCCAGTGTCCCCAATGTCCCCAATCCCCCCAATCCCCCCAATGTCCCCAATGTCCCCAGTGTCCCCAATGTCCCCAATGTCCCCATTGATGTCCCCAATGTCCCCAGTGTCCCCAATGTCCCCAATGTCCCCATTGATGTCCCCAATGTCCCCAGTGTCCCAATGTCCCCAGTGTCCCCATTGATGTCCCCAATGTCCCCTCGGTGTCCCCACCTGCCCGGCCGCAGTCGGCGCACGCGATCAGCTGCTCCTCGCTGCCACATGGCCCCAGTGTCCCCCATGTCCCCAATCCCCACTGATGTCCCCATTGATGTCCCCAATGTCCCCAATGTCCCCAATGTCCCCAGTGTCCCCATTGATGTCCCCAATGTCCCCAGGGATGTCCCCACCTGCCCGGCCGCAGTCGGCGCACGCGATCAGCTGCTCCTCGCTGCCCCAATGTCCCCAGTGTCCCCAATGTCCCCAATCCCCAATGATAACCCCAATCCCTAAGGATGTCCCCAGTGTCCCCAGTGTCCCCATTGATGTCCCCATTGATGTCCCCAGTGTCCCCAATGATGTCCCCTCGGTGTCCCCACCTGCCCTTCCGCAATCCGCGCACGCGATCAGCTGCTCCTCGCTGCCCCATGGCCCCAATCACCAGTGATAACCCCAATGTCCCCAATGTCCCCAGTGTCCCCAGTGTCCCCAGGGATGTCCCCAATCCCCAATGATGTCCCCAATGTCCCCAGGGATGTCCCCAGGGATGTCCCCACCTGCCCGGCCGCAATCCGCGCACGCGATCAGCTGCTCCTCGCTGCCCCGGGCTCGGCTCCCTCCGCTGCAGAAGTCGCAGGGACCCTCGGGGGGGGGCCCGGGGGGGGCGGGGCGGGCTGGGCAGGGGGGGGAGGGGACATCAGAGGGGACCCCCGAAATGTGGGGGGGGGGGGACACCCCAAAAAAAATCCCCCCCAAAAAAATCCGTTAAAAAAACTCGAAAAGCGAAAAAAATGACCAAAAAAAGCCCCCCCAAAACCACCACAAAATCTCCTGAGGTTCCCCCAAAAAACCCCCCCAGAGAGCCCCGAAATGTGGGGAGGACCCCCAAAAAAATCCCAAAAAAATCCCACTCAAAACCCCCAAAAATCCCAAAAACAAAACCAAAACAAAAAACACCAAAAACCCCCAAAAAGACAAAAAAAAGCCCCCCCAAAACCACCCCAAAAATCTCCCGAGTTTCCCCAAAGAAACCCTCCCAGAGACCCCCGAAATGTGGGGTGGGACCCCCCAAAAAAACCCCAAGAAATCCCACTCAAAGCCCCCAAAAATCCCAAAAACAAAACCAAACCAAAAAAACACCAAAAAAGCAAAAAAAAAAAAAAACCAAACCACCCCAAAAACCCCAAAAATCTCCTGAGCACCCTGAAAGAAACCCCCCCAAGGCACCCCCAAAATGTGGGGGGGACCCCAAAAAAATCCCACAAAAAATCCCCCAAAAATTCCATTAAAAAACTAAAAAAAAAAAACAAAAACAAAAACAAAAAAACCCACAACACA
Source organism: Passer domesticus (assembly GCF_036417665.1). Taxonomy (NCBI): domain Eukaryota; kingdom Metazoa; phylum Chordata; class Aves; order Passeriformes; family Passeridae; genus Passer; species Passer domesticus. Next base: position 46,991 of record NW_026990013.1, on the reverse strand, counting down.
AAAAACACAAAAAAACCCCCCAAAAAATCCCCCCCCAAAACCACCCCAAAAAAACCCCCCAAAAATCTCCTGAGCACCCCCAAAGAAACCCCCCCAGAAACCCCCGAAATGTGGGGGAGGACCCCAAAAAAAAACCCCAAAAAATCCCAAAATCCACCCCAAAAATCCCAAAAAAAACCCCAAAACAAAAAAACACCAAAAAAAACAAAACAAAAAACCCAAAAACCCCCAAAAATCTCCTGAGCACCCCCAAAGAAACCCCCCCAGAGAGCCCGAAATGTGGGGTGGGATCCCCCCCAAAAAAAAACCCCAAAAATCCCACTCAAAACCCCCAAAATCCCCAAAACCAAACCAAAACAAAACCACCAAAAAAAACCCCCAAAAAGACAAAAAAAAAGCCCCCCCAGAAAACCAAAATCTCCTGAGGTTCTCCCAAAGAAACCCCCCCAAGGCACCTCCAAAATGTGGGGCGGACCCCAAAAAAAATCCTACAAAAAATCCCACCAAAAAAACTCGAAAACAAAAAAATGACCAAAAAAAACCCAAAAAAACCCCAAAAATAAAAATCAGACCAAACCACCCCAAAAAAACCCCCAAAAATCTCCTGAGCACCCCCAAAAGAACCACCCCAGAACCCCCCAAAGTGTGAGGTGGGACGCCCCAAAAAATCCCCTAAAAAAACCCAAAACCCCCAAAAAAAACAATAAAAATTAAAAAAAAAAAATTAACCAAAAAAAGCCCCCCCAAAACCACCAAAAAAACCCCAAAAATCTCCTGAGGTTCCCCCAAAGAAACCCCCCCAGAGACCCCCAAAATGTGGTGGGGGACCCCAAAAAAAATCCTCCCAAAATCCCCAAAAATCTCCACAAAAAACCTCAAAAAATTAAAAAAAAAACCCACAAAAAAAAAACAAAAAAAACCACAAAAAAACCCTAAAAAAACCCAAAAAAACCCAAAAAAACAACAACAAAAAAAGCCCCCCCAAAACCACCCCAAAAAACCCCAAAATCTGCTGAGCTCCCCCAAAGAAACCCCCCCAGAGACCCCCAAAATGTGGTGGGGGGACCCCAAAAAAAAACCCAAAAAATCCCGAAATCCACCCCAAAAATCCACCCGGGGCTGCTTCCAGGTGATTTTGGGGTGAATTTTGGGGGATTTTGGGGGATTTAAGGTGAATTTTGGGGAATTTTGTTGGATTTTGGGGGAGGATTTGTCATGAGTTTTGGGGATTTGGGGGCGAAATTGGGTCATTTTGGGAGATTTTGGGGTATTTGGGGTGAGTTTGGAGGATTTGGGGGTGAATTTTAGGGATTTTTGGGAGATTTTAGGGATTTTCAGGAGATTTTGGGGTGAATTTGGGAAATTTTGGGGTGAATTTGGAGGATTTTTGGGAGATTTTGGGGTGAATTTGGGAGATTTTGGGGTGAATTTGGAGGATTTGGGGGTGAATTTTAGGGATTTTGGGAGATTTTGGGGTGAATTTGGGAGATTTTGGGGTGAATTTGGAGGATTTGGGGCGAAATTGGGTCATTTTGGGATATTTTGGGGTATTTGGGGTGAGTTTGGGGTGAATTTGGGGGATTTGGGGGGTGAATTTTAGGATTTTTGGGAGATTTTGGGGTGAATTTGGAAGATTTTGGGTTGAATTTGGGAGATTTTGGGGGATTTGGGGGTGAACTTGGGAGATTTTGGGGTGAATTTGGAGGATTTGGAGGTGAATTTTAGGGATTTTTGGGAGATTTTAGGGATTTTTGGGAGATTTTGGGGTGAATTTGGAGGATTTGGGGCGAAATTGGGTCATTTTGGGAGATTTTGGGGTATTTGGGGTGAGTTTGGGGTGAATTTGGGGGATTTGGGGGTGAATTTTAGGGATTTTTGGGAGATTTTGGGTGAATTTGGGAGATTTTGGGGTGAATTTGGGGGATTTGGAGGTGAATTTTAGGGATTTTTGGGAGATTTTGGGGTGAATTTGTGGGAATTTGGGGGATTTTGGGGTGAAGTTGTGGGAATTTGGGGTGCTTTTGAGTATTTTGTGGAATTTTGGGGTGCTTTAGGGAATTTTGGGGAGAATTTGGGGTATTTTAGGGTGCTTTGGGTGAATTTGGGGTGAATTTAGGGGATTTTAGGAGATTTTGGGGTGAATTTGGGGGATTTTGGGGTGCATTTGCGTTTTTTGGGGTGAATTTGGGGAAATTTGGGGTGAATTTGGGGTATTTTGGGGTGAATTTGGGGTTTTTGGGGGTGAATTTGGGGTTTTTAGTGTGAATTTGGGGTTTTTGGGGTGAATTTGAGGTATTTTTGGGGTAAATTTGTGGGTTTTTGGGGTGAATTTGGGGTTTTTGGGGTGATTTGGGGTGAATTTGTGTTTTTTGGGGTGAATTTGGGGTTTTTAGTGTGAATTTGGGGTTTTTAGTGTGAATTTGGGGTTTTTGGGGGTGAATTTGTGTTTTTTGGGGTGAATTTGGGGAATTTTGGGGTGAATTTGGGTTTTTTGGGGTGAATTTGGGGAATTTTGGGGTGAATTTGGGGAATTTTGGGGTGCATTTATTTTTTTTGGGTGAATTTGGGGTTTTTGGGGTCAATTTGGGGTTTTTAGTGTGATTTGGGGTTTTTTGGGGTGAATTTGTGGTTTTTGGGGTGATGGGAATTTGGTTTTTTTGGGGTGAGTTTGGGGTATTTTGGGGTGAATTTGGGGTTTTTGGGGTGAATTTGGGTTTTTGGGGTGAATTTGGGGTTTTTTTTGGGGTGAATTTGGGTTTTTTTTGGGGTGAGTTTGGGGTATTTTGGGGTGAATTTGGGGTTTTTGGGGTGATCTTGGGGTGTTTTGGGGTGTTTTGGGGTGAATTTGGGCTATTTTGGGGTAAATTTTTGGTTTTTTTGGGGTGAATTTGGGGTTTTTTGGGGTGAATTTGTGGGGTTTTGGGGTGAATTTGGGGTGTTTTGGGGTGAATTTGGGGTATTTTGGGGTGCATTTGTGTTTTTTGGGGTGAATTTGTGTTTTTTGGGGTGAATTTGGGGTTTTTGGGGTACCTGTGTTCCTGCGCTGGTTTTCGGGGGTCCAGTTTAACTCTTTGTAAAACTCTGGGGGGGCAAAGGCACAAAAAAGGGGGTGAAGACCCCCCAAAACCCCCCAAAATCCCCCAAAAATGGGACAAGACCCCCCAGGACCCCCCAAAATGGGGCAGGGGACCCCTCAGGACCCCCCAAAATGGGTCAGGGACCCCCAGGAACCCCAAAAATGGGTCCAAATCCTCTAAAACGCCCCCAAAATGAGACAAGGACCCCCCAAAACTTCTTTAAAGGGGACCAAAGCCCCCTAAATCCCCCAAAATCAACTCAGAGACCCCCAAAAAGGGACCAAAAACCCCCGAAATCCCCCAAAACCAGCTCAGAGACCCCCAAAATGGCACCAAAGTCCCCCAAAACCAGCACGGACCCCCAAAAAACCACCCCAAAACCAGCACAGAGACCCCCAAAAAGGGACCAAAACCACCCCAAACCCCCAAAAATCAGCTCAGAGACCCCCAAAATGGCACCAAAGTCCCCCAAAACCAGCACAGAGACCCCCAAAAAGGGACCAAAACCACCCCAAACCCCCCCCAAAATCCCCCAACCCTGCCCAGACCCCCCCAAAACCCCCCCAAACACCCCAAAACCAGCCCAGATCTCCCCAAAACCAGCACAGACCCCCCAAAATCTCCCAAAACCCAGACCAGCCCCCCACAACCCCCCCAAATCCCCCCCAAACCCCCCCAAAACCCCCCCAAATCGCCACCAAACCCCCCCAAACCCATCCCGGACCCCCCCAAAACCCCCCAAACTCAGCCCAGACGCCCCCAACTCCCCCAAACCCAGATCAGACCCCCCCAAAACCCCCCCAAACCCCCCCAAACTGCTCCCAACCCCCCCAGACCCCCCCAAACCCAGCCCAGACCCCCCCAAACCGCTCCCAGACGCCCCCAAACCCAGCCCAGATCAGACCAAAGCCCCCCAAAACTCCCCAAAACCAGCACAGACCCCCCAAAGCTCCCCCAAACCCACCCCCAGACCCCCCCAAACCCAGCTCAGACCCCCTCAAAACCCCCCCAAACCCCCCAAAACCACCCCAAACCGCTCCCAAACCTTTCCAACCCCCCCCAAACCCAGCTCAGACCCCCTCAAAACCCCCCAAAACACCCCCAGACCCAGCCCAGACCCACCTAAAGCCCCCCAAACCCCCATAAAACCCCCCCAAACCCCCCCAAACCCAGCCCAGACCCCCCCAAAACCACTTCCAAATCCCCCCAAACCCAGCCCAGACCCACCTAAAGCCCCCCAAACCCCCCCCCCAAATCGCCACCAAACCCAGCCCAGACACCCTAAACCGCCCCAAAACTCCCCCAAACCCAGAACAGACCCCCCCAACTCGCCCCAAATCCCCTCCAACACCCCTAACCGCCCCCCCAAACCCAACCCAGACGTCCCCAAACCCCCCCAAACCGCTCCCAAACCCCCCCAAACCCAGCCCAGACCCCCTAAACCCCCCCAAAACGCCCAAAACCCACCCCCAAACCCACCTAAACCCCCCCAAAACGCCCCCAAATGGCCACCAACCCCCGCCAAACCCATCCCGGACCCCCCCAAAAACCCCCAAACTCAGCCCAGACGCCCCCAACTCCCCCAAACCCCCCCAAACCCAGCTCAGACCCCCCCCAAAACCCCCCCAAAACACCCCCAGACCCAGCCCAGACCCACCTAAAGCCCCCCAAAACGCCCATAAAAACCCCCCCAAACCCCCCAAACCCAGCTCAGACCCCCCCAAAACGCCCATAAAACCCCCCCAAACCCCCCAAACCCAGCTCAGACCCCCTCAAACCCCGCCAAACTGCTCCCAACCCCCCCCAGACCCCCCCAAACCCAGCCCAGACCTCCCCAAAACCCCCCCAAAACCCCCCCAAACTGCTCCCAACCCCCCCCAGACCCCCCCAAACCCAGCCCAGATCAGACCAAAGCCCCCAAAACTCCCCAAAAACCAGCACAGGCCCCCCAAAGCTCCCCCAAACCCACCCCCAGACCCCCCCAAACCCATCTCAGACCCCCTCAAAACCCCCCAAAACACCCCCAAACCCAGCCCAGACCCACCTAAAGCCCCCCAAAGCCCCCCCAAATCGCCACCAAACCCAGCCCAGACACCCTAAACCGCCCCAAAACCCCCCCAAACCCAGCACAGACCCCCCCAACTCCCCCCAAACCGCTCCAAAACCCCCCAAACACAGCTTAGCCCCCCCCAAATCCCCCCAAACCGGTCCCAAACTGCTCCAAAGCCCCCCCAAACCCAGCCCAGACCCCCCCAAACCCCCCAAAACCACTTCCAAACCCCCCCAAACCCAGCCCAGCCCCCCTCAACCCCCCCAAATCCCCCCAAACCCCCCCCAAACGCCCCCAAATGGCCACCAACCCCCGCCAAACCCATCCCGGACCCCCCCAAAAACCCCCAAACTCAGCCCAGACGCCCCCAACTCCCCCAAACCCCCCCAAACCCAGCTCAGACCCCCCAAAACCCCCCCAAAACACCCCCAAACCCAGCCCAGACCCACCTAAAGCCCCCCAAACCCCCATAAAACCCCCCCAAACCCCCCAAACCCAGCCCAGACCCCCCCAAAACCCCCCCAAACTGCTCCCAAACCCCCCCAAACCCCCATAAAACCCCCCAAACCCCCCCAAACTCAGCTCAGACCCCCCAAACCCCCCGAAACCCCCCAAATTGCCCCCAAACCCAGCCAAGACCCCCCCCAAAACCCCCCAAACCCAGCTCAGACCCCCTCAAAACCCCCCAAAACCCAGCCCAGACCCCCCCAACTCCCCCTCAAACCCCCCAAAACCCCCACAAACCGCTCCCAAACCTTTCCAACCCCCCCCAAACCCAGCTCAGACCCCCTCAAAACCCCCCAAAACACCCCCAGACCCAGCCCAGACCCACCTAAAGCCCCCCAAACCCCCCCAAAACCCCCCAAACCCAGCTCAGACCCCCCCAAAACCCCCCCAAACTGCTCCCAAACCCCCATAAAACCCCCCCAAACCCAGCCAAGACCCCCCCAAAACCCCCCAAACCCAGCCCAGACCCACCTAAAGCCCCCCAAACCCCCATAAAACCCCCCCAAACCCCCCCAAACTCAGCTCAGAGCCCCCAAACCCCCCCAAACCCCTCAAATTGCCCCCAAACCCAGCCAAGACCCCCCCAAATCCCCCCAAACCCAGCCCAGACCCCCTAAAGCCGCCCAAACCCCCCCCAAACCCAGCCAAGACCCCCCCAAATCCCCCCAAACCCAGCCCAGACCCCCCAAAGCCGCCCAAAACCCCCCCAAACCCAGCCAAGACCTCCCCAAACCCCCCAAAACCACTTCCAAATCCCCCCAAACCCAGCCCACACCCACCTAAAGCCCCCCAAAACCCCCCCCAAATCGCCACCAAACCCAGCCCAGACACCCTAAACCGCCCCAAAACCCCCCAAACCCAGCACAGACCCCCCCCAACTCCCCCCAAATCCCCTCCAACACCCCTAACCGCCCCCCCAAACCCAGCCCAGACCCCCTAAACCCCCCCAAAACCCACCCCCAAACCCACCTAAAGCCCCCCAAAACGCCCCCAAATGGCCACCAACCCCCGCCAAACCCATCCCGGACCCCCCCAAAAACCCCCAAACTCAGCCCAGACGCCCCCAACTCCCCCAAACCCCCCCAAACCCAGCTCAGACCACCCCAAAACCCCCCCAAAACCCCCCCCAAACCCAGCCCAGACCCACCTAAAGCCCCCCAAACCCCCATAAAACCCCCCCAAACCCCCCCAAACCCAGCTCAGACCCCCCCCAAAACCCCCATAAAACCCCCCCAAACCCCCCCAAACCCAGCTCAGACCCCCCCCAAAACCCCCATAAAACCCCCCCAAACCCCCCAAACCCAGCTCAGACCCCCTCAAACCCCCCCAAACTGCTCCCAACCCCCCCCAGACTCCCCCAAACCCAGCCCAGATCAGACCAAAGCCCCCCAAAACTCCCCAAAACCAGCACAGACCCCCCAAAGCTCCCCCAAACCCACCCCCAGACCCCCCCAAACCCAGCTCAGACCCCCTCAAAACCCCCCAAAACACCCCCAGACCCAGCCCAGACCCACCTAAAGCCCCCCAAAACCCCCATAAAACCCCCCCAAACCCCCCAAACCCAGATCAGACCCCCCAAAAACCCCCCCAAAACACCCCCAACCCCAGCCCAGACCCACCTAAAGCCCCCCAAACCCCCCCCAAATCGCCACCAAACCCAGCCCAGACACCCTAAACCGTCCCAAAACCCCCCCAAACCCAGCACAGACCCCCCCAACTCCCCCCAAACCGTCCCAAAACCCCCCAAACACAGCTTAGCCCCCCCCAAATCCCCCCAAACCGGTCCCAAACTGCTCCAAAGCCCCCCCAAACCCAGCCCAGACCCCCCCAAACCCCCCAAAACCACTTCCAAACCCCCCCAAACCCAGCCCAGCCCCCCTCAACCCCCCCAAATCCCCCCCAAACCCCCCCCAAACGCCCCCAAATGGCCACCAAACCCCCCCAAACCCATCCCGGACCTCTCCAAAACCCCCCAAACTCAGCCCAGACGCCCCCAACTCCCCCAAACCCCCCCAAACCCAGCTCAGACCCCCTCAAAACCCCCCAAAACACCCCCAGACCCAGCCCAGACCCACCTAAAGCCCCCCAAACCCCCCCAAAACCCCCCCCAAATTGCCACCAAACCCCCCCAAACCCATCCCGGACTGCCCCAAAACCAGCACAGACCCCCCAAAGCCCCCCAAACCACACCCAGACCCCCCCAAAGCCCCCCCAAAACACCCCCAGACCCAGCCCAGACCCCCCCAAATCCCCCCAAACCCAGCCCAGACCCACCTAAAGCCCCCCAAACCCCCCCCCAAATCGCACCAAACCCAGCCCAGACACCCTAAACCGCCCCCAAACCCCCCAAACCCAGCACAGACCCCCCCAACTCCCCCCAAATCCCCTGCAACACCCCTAACCGCCCCCCCAAACCCAGCCCAGACCCCCTAAACCCCCCCAAACCCCACCCCCAAACCCACCTAAAGCCCCTCAAAATGCCCCCAAACTCAGCCCAGATGCCCCCAACTCCCCCAAACCCAGCTCAGACCCCCCCAAAACCCGCCCAAAACACCCCCAGACCCAGCCCAGACCCACCTAAAGCCCCCCAAACCCAAATAAAACCCCCCCAAACCCCCCCAAACCCAGCTCAGACCCCCCCAAAACCCCCCCAAACTGCTCCCAACCCACCCCAGACCCACCCAAACCCAGCTCAGACCCCCCCAACTCCCCCCTAAACCCCCCAAAACCCCCACAAACTGCTCCCAAACCTTTCCAACCCCCCCGAAACCCAGCTCAGACCCCCTCAAAACCCCCCAAAACACCCCCAGACCCAGCCCAGACCCACCTAAAGCCCCCCAAACCCCCCCAAAACCCCCCCAAATGGCCACCAAACCCCCCCCAAACCCATCCCGGACTGCCCCAAAACCAGCACAGACCCCCCCAACTCCCCCCTAAACCCCCCAAAACCGCCCCAAACCGCTCCCAAACCTTTCCAACCCCCCCAAACCCAGCTCAGACCCCCTCAAAACCCCCCAAAACACCCCCAAACCCAGCCCAGACCCACCTAAAGCCCCCCCAAACCCCCCCCAAAACCCCCCCAAATGGCCACCAAACCCAGCCCAGACCCCCCCAAAACCCCCCAAACCCAGCCCAGACCCCCCCAAAACCCCCCAAACCCAGCTCAGACCCCCCCAAAACCCCCCCAAACTGCTCCCAAACCCCCCCAAACCCCCCCAAACCCAGCTCAGACCCCCCCCCAAACCCCCCCAAATGTCCCCAAAACGCTCCCAACCCCTCAAACCCCCCCAAAACCCCCCCCAAACCCCCCCCGAACCCCACGGCAGCCCCCTCCCCACGCCCCCCCGGGGGTCCCAGCCCCCCCCTCACGCTTGTGGTGGTTCCTGCGGGGGGGCCCCGCGCCCCCCCCCGGCTCCTCGCCCTCCTCCTCGGCCAGGTGGGTGTGGGTGTAGTGGTAGCTGAGCCCCGGGCGGTTCTTGTAGCGCTTCCCGCAGACTGCGGACACAGGGCAGTGGTCACTCAGTGTCCGAGCGGTCACTCAGTGGTCACTCAGTGTCCGAGCGGTCACTCAGTGGTCACTCAGGGGTCACTCAGGGCACTCAGGCCAGTGTGGGGGCAGTGGTAGCTGAGCCCCGGGCGGTTCTTGTAGCGCTTCCCGCAGACTGCGGAGACCACACAGCGGTCACTCAGTGGTCACTCAGTGGTCACTCAGAGCCCCAGCGGTCACTCAGTGGTCACTCAGAGCCCCAGCGGTCACTCAGTGGTCACTCAGGGGTCACTCAGGGCACTCAGGCCAGTGTGGGGGCAGTGGTAGCTGAGCCCCGGGCGGTTCTTGTAGCGCTGCCCGCAGACTGCGGAGACCACACAGCGGTCACTCAGTGTCCGAGCGGTCACTCAGTGTCCGAGCGGTCACTCAGTGGTCACTCAGTGTCCGAGCGGTCACTCAGTGGTCACTCAGGGCCGAGCGGTCACTCAGGCCCAGCGGTCACTCAGCGGTCACTCAGACCCAGCGGTCACTCAGTGGTCACTGAGAACCCCAGCGGTCACTCAGTGGTCACTCAGTGGTCACTCAGGGCACTCAGGCCAGTGTGGGGGCAGTGGTAGCTGAGCCCCGGGCGGTTCTTGTAGCGCTGCCCGCAGACTGCAGAGACCACACAGCGGTCACTCAGTGGTCACTCAGTGTCCGAGTGGTCACTCAGTGGTAACTCAGTGTCCGAGCGGTCACTCAGTGGTCACTCAGAGCCCCAGCGGTCACTCAGTGTCCGAGCGGTCACTCAGTGGTAACTCAGTGTCCGAGCGGTCACTCAGTGGTCACTCAGAGCCCCAGCGGTCACTCAGTGTCCGAGCGGTCACTCAGTGGTAACTCAGTGTCCGAGCGGTCACTCAGTGGTCACTCAGTGGTCACTCAGGGCACTCAGGCCAGTGTGGGGGCAGTGGTAGCTGAGCCCCGGGCGGTTCTTGTAGCGCTGCCCGCAGACTGCAGAGACCACACAGCGGTCACTCAGTGGTCACTCAGTGTCCGAGCGGTCACTCAGTGGTCACTCAGAGCCCCAGCAGTCACTCAGCGGTCACTCAGGGCCGAGCGGTCACTCAGTGGTCACTCAGTGTCCAAGCGGTCACTCAGTGGTCACTCAGAGCCCGAGTGGTCACCTAGGCCCAGAATCCGAGTGGTCACTCGGGGCTGAGTGGTCACTTGGGGAGAGCGGTCACTCAGTGGTCACTTGGGGAGAGCGGTCACTCAGTGGTCACTTGGGGGAGAGCGGTCACTCAGTGGTCACTCAGAGCCAAGCGGTCACTGGGGCCCAGAATCTGAGCGGTCACTCGGGGCCAAGTGGGCACTCAGGGTCTGAGAGGTCACTCAGGGTGAGCGGTCACTCAGGGGCAGAGTGGTCACTTGGAGTCTGAGTGGTCACTCATGGTCATTGGTCACTCAGGGCCAGCGGTCACTCAGGGTGAGTGGTCACTCAAAGACTGAGCGGTTACTCGGTATCGGAGGGGTCACTGCAGCTCAGCGGTCACTCAGTGTCCGAGCGGTCACTCAGTGGTCACTCAGTGTCCGAGCGGTCACTCAGTGGTCACTCAGTGGTCACTCAGGGCACTCAGGCCAGTGTGGGGGCAGTGGTAGCTGAGCCCCGGGCGGTTCTTGTAGCGCTGCCCGCAGACTGCGGACACAGGGCAGCGGTCACTCAGTGTCCGAGCGGTCACTCAGTGGTCACTCAGAGCCCGAGTGGTCACCTGGGCCCAGAATCCGAGTGGTCACTCGGGGCTGAGTGGTCACTTGGGGAGAGCGGTCACTCAGTGGTCACTCAGAGCCAAGCGGTCACTGGGGCCCAGAATCTGAGCGGTCACTCGGGGCCAAGTGGGCACTCAGGGTCTGAGAGGTCACTCAGGGTGAGCGGTCACTCAGGGGCAGAGTGGTCACTTGGAGTCTGAGTGGTCACTCATGGTCATTGGTCACTCAGGGCCAGCGGTCACTCAGGGTGAGTGGTCACTCAAAGACTGAGCGGTTACTCGGTATCGGAGGGGTCACTGCAGCTCAGCGGTCACTCAGTGTCCGAGCGGTCACTCAGTGGTCACTCAGTGTCCGAGCGGTCACTCAGTGGTCACTCAGTGGTCACTCAGGGCACTCAGGCCAGTGTGGGGGCAGTGGTAGCTGAGCCCCGGGCGGTTCTTGTAGCGCTGCCCGCAGACTGCGGACACAGGGCAGCGGTCACTCAGTGTCCGAGCGGTCACTCAGTGGTCACTCAGAGCCCGAGTGGTCACCTGGGCCCAGAATCCGAGTGGTCACTCGGGGCTGAGTGGTCACTTGGGGAGAGCGGTCACTCAGTGGTCACTCAGAGCCAAGCGGTCACTGGGGCCCAGAATCTGAGCGGTCACTCGGGGCCAAGTGGGCACTCAGAGTCTGAGAGGTCACTCAGAGTGAGTGGTCACTCAGGGGCAGAGTGGTCACTTGGAGTCTGAGTGGTCACTCATGGTCATTGGTCACTCAGGGCCAGCGGTCACTCAGGGTGAGCGGTCATTCAAAGACTGAGTGGTCACTCGGTATCTGAGGGGTCACTGCAGCTCAGCGGTCACTCAGAGTGAGCGGTCACTCAGGCCCAGTGGTCACTCAGAGTCTGAGCAGTCACTTGAGGCTGAGTGGTCACTTGGTGTCTGAGCGGTCACTCAGGGTGAACGGTCACTCAGAGCCAGTGGTCACTCAGGCCCAGTGGTCACTCAGTGGCCGAGTGGTCAGCCGGGCCCAGAATCTGAGCGGTCACTCGGGGCTGAGTGGTCACTCAGAGCCTGAGAGGTCACTCGGATTGAGAGGTCACTCAGGGTCTGAGTGGTCACTCAGGGCCAGCGGTCACTCAGGGTCAGTGGTCATTCAAAGACTGAGTGGTCACTCGGTATCTGAGTGGTCAGTGCAGCTCAGCGGTCACTCGGGGTCTGAGCGGTCACTCCGGGTGAGCGGTCAATCTGCGGCCAAGTGGTCACTCAGAGTCTGAGAGGTCACTCGCATTGAGAGGTCACTCGGGGGCAGCGGTCACTCGGTATCTGAGTGGTCACTCAGGGGCAGTGGTCACTCAGGGGCAGTGGTCACTCAGGGGCAGTGGTCACTCCAGGCTAAGCAGTCACTCAGTGTCTGAGCGGTCACTGTGGCTCAGTGGTCACTTAGGGCCAGTGGTCACTCAGGGCAGTGGTCACTCAGTGTCCGAGCGGTCACTCAGTGTCTGAGCGGTCACTCAGGGCAGTGGTCACTCAGTGTCCGAGTGGTCACTCAGTGTCTGAGCGGTCACTCAGTGTCCGAGTGGTCACTCAGTGTCCGAGCGGTCACTCGGTGTCCGAGCGGTCACTCAGTGAGGTACAAGGACCCCAACCCCCTAAATGGGATCAGAGACCCCAAACCCCCCAGAACCCCCCAAAACCAGACCCCGAACCTCTCAAATCCCCCCAAACTGCCCCAAAACTCCCAAATCCCCCCAAAATCCCCCAAAATCCCCTCAGAACCCCCCCAAATCCCCCAAAACCAGACCCCAAAACCCGCTAAATCCACCCCAAAAACAGACCCCAAATCCCCCCAAACCCCCCCAAAACCCCCCCAAAATGCCCCAAAACCCCCCAAAACCCGAACCCAAATCCCCCAAAACCAGACCCCAAAACCCGCTAAATCCATCCCAAAAACAGACCCCAAATCCCCCCAAACCACCCAAAATGCCCCAAAATGCCCCAAACCGCCCAAAACCCGAACCCAAACCCCCCAAAACCTCCCCAAAATGCCCCAAAACCTCCCAAACCAGACCCCAAACTCCCCAAAATCCCCTCAGAACCCCCAAATCCCCCAAATCCCCTAAACCACACCCCAAAACCTCCCAAAGTCCCCTCAGAACCCCCCAAATCCCCCCAAAACCAGACCCCCAAACCCCTCAGAACCCCCCAAAATTCCCCCAAAATTCCCTCAGAACCCCCAAAACCAGACCCCAAATCCCCCCAAAATCCCCCAAATCCCCCCAAAATCCCCTCAGAGCCCCCCAAATCCCCCAAAAACCAGACCCCAAATCCCCCCAAATCCCCCAAAACCCCCCAAAATCCCCCAAACCCCCCAGAACCTGACCCAAAATCCCCCCAAAATCCCCTCACAACCCCCCAAAACCCCCAAAACCTGACCCCAAAACCCCCCAAAATCCCCTCAGAACCCCCCAAATCCCCCCAAAACCAGACCCCAAACCCCTCAAATCCCCCCAAAACGCCCCAAAATCCCCCAAATCCCCCAAAATCCCCCAAACCCCCCAAAACCTGACCCAAAATCCCCCCAAAATCCCCTCAGAACCCCCCAAATCCCCCAAAACCAGACCCCCAAACCCCCAACCCCCCCCAAATCCCCCAAAATCCCCCCCAAATCCCCCAAAAACCAGACCCCAAATCCCCCCAAAATCCCCCCAAAATCCCCCAAACCCCCCAAAACCCGACCCCAAATCCCCTCAGAACCCCCCCAAAATGCCCCCAAAATTCCCTCAGAACCCCCTAAACCAGATCCCAAATCCCCCAAAAACCAGACCCCAAATCCCCCCAAAATCCCCTCAGAACCCCCCAAAACCCCCAAAACCTGACCCCAAAACCCCCCTAAACCAGACCCCGAATCCTCCCAAACCCCGTCAAAATCCCCCAAAACCACACCCCAAACCCCCCAAAATCCCCTCAGAACCCCCCAAACCCCCCAAAACCAGACCCCCAAACCCCTCAAATCCCCCCAAATCCCCCCAAATCCCCCCCAAATCCCCCAAAAACCAGACCCCAAATCCCCCCAAAATCCCCCCAAAATCCCCCAAAACCAGACCCCAAAACCCCCCAAAATCCCCTCAGAACCCCCCAAATCCCCCCAAAACCAGACCCCAAACCCCTCAAATCCCCCCAAATCCCCCAAAATCCCCCAAACCCCCCAAAACCAGACCCCAAATCCCCCCAAAATCCCCCAAACCCCCCAAATCCCCCAAAACCTGACCCAAAATCCCCCCAAAATCCCCTCAGAACCCCCCAAATCCAGACCCCAAATCCCCCCTAAACCAGACCCCAAATCCCTCAAATCCCCCCAAAATGCCCCAAATCCCCCCAAAACGCCCCAATCCCCCCTTTTCGCGGTGCTCACTGTCGCACACGTAGGGTTTGTCCCTCTCCTCCAGCACGGCGTCCACGCGCCGCTTCATCACCAGCCCCAGCGCCTGCGCACGGACAGACACACGGACATGGACACACGGACACGCGGACATGGACACGGGGCATGGACACACGGACACACGGACACGGGGCATGGACACACCATGGACACACGGACACGGGGCATGGACACACGGACACATGGACACGGGGCATGGACACACGGACACACCATGGACACACCATGGACACACGGACACGGGGCATGGACACACGGACACATGGACACACGGACACACAGATGGACACACGGACACACGGACACACCATGGACACACCATGGACACACGGACATGGACACACCAATGGACACATGGACACACCGATGGACACACGGACACACGGACACAGATGGACACACAGACACACCCATGGACACACGGACACGGGACATGGACACAGGGACACACGGACACAGGACATGGACACACCGACACAGATGGACACACGGACACACACAGGCACGCGGACATGGATGGACACACGGACACGGGACATGGACACACAGACACACGGACACATGGATGGACACACGGATGGACACACGGACACAGATGGACACACGGACATGGCACACGGACACACGGACACACAGACAGATGGACACACGGACACGCAGACACACGGACGGCCGTCCATCTGTCCGGCTGTCCGGCTGTCCGCCCGGCTGTCCCACTGCCCACCCGTCCGTCTGTCCGTCCCACTCCCCCTCTGCCCGCCTGTCCTGCTGTCCCTCCGTCCCTCTGTCTGTGTGTGTGTCCGTGTGTCCATCCATGTGCCTGCGTGTCCCTGTGTCCGCCCGTCTGTCCGTGTGTCTGTCCCTCTGTCTGTGTGTCCGTGTGTCCGTCCCTCTGTCCGTCCGTGTGTCCGTGTGTCCAAAATGCCCCAAAACCCCCCGAAACCAGACCCCAAATCCCCCCAAACTCCCCCCAAAACCCGTGTCCCTCTGTCCGTGTGTCCGTGTGTCTGTCCAAAATGCCCCAAAACCCCCCGAAACCAGATCCCAAAACCCGTGTCCACGTGTCCGTCCGTGTGTCCGTGTGTCCATCCAGGTGTCCGTGTGTCCAAAATGCCCCAAATCCCCCCAAAACCCCCCAAAACCTGTGTCCGTGTGTCTGCGTGTCCGTGTGTCCGTCCCTCTGTCCGTCTGTGTGTCCGTGTGTCCAAAATGCCCCAAAATCCCCCGAAACCAGACCCCAAATCCCCCTGAAACCCCCCAAAACCCGTGTCCCTCTGTCCGTCGGTCCGTGTGTCCGTCCCTCTGTCCGTTGGTCCGTCGGTCCGTGTGTCCGTCCGTGTGTCCGTGTGTCTGCCCAAAATGCCCCAAAACCCCCCCAAAACCCGTGTCCGCGTGTCCATCCGTGTGTCCGCGTGTCCATCCGTGTCCGCATGTCCGTCCGTGTGTCCGTGTGTCCCTGTGTCCGCGTGTCCATCTGTCCGTGTGTCCGTGTGTCCATCCAGGTGTCCGTGTGTCCAAAATGCCCCAAAACCCCCCGAAACCAGACCCCAAACCCCCCTAAAACCTCCCCCAAAATGCCCCGAAACCAGACCCCAAACCCCCCCAAAACCCCGTGTCCCTCTGTCCGTCCGTCGGTCGGTGTGTCGGTGTGTCGGTGTGTCCGTCCGTCCGTCCGTCCGTGTGTCTGTCCGTGGGTGCCGCACCTTGCCCTTGGCGCGGTGGCGGCGCCGGCGCTGCTCCTCGTCCGGCTCCTCGGGCTCGGGCTCGTGCGGGAACTCGGGGGGCGGCGGCTTCTGGGACGGGGGGACAACAGGGATTGGGGGGGGAAAAACCGGGATTTGGGGGAAAACCGGGATTTGGGGGGGAAAAATCGGGATTGGGGGGGAATCGGGATTGGGGGGAAATCGGGATTTTGGGGGGAAAAATCGGGATTGGGGGGGAAATCGGGATTTTGGGGGGAAAAATCGGGATTGGGGGGGAAATCGGGATTTTGGGGGGAAAAATCGGGATTGGGGGGGAAATCGGGATTTTGGGGGGAAAAATCGGGATTGGGGGGGAAAATCGGGATTTTGGGAATTTGGGATTGGGGGGAAAAAATCGGGATTGGGGGGAAAACGGGATTGAGGGGAAAACGGGATTGGGGAGGAATCGGGACTGGGGGGAAATCGGGATTTTGGGAAAAATCGGCATTTTGGGAATCGGGATTGGGAATCGGGACTGGGGGGAAATCGGGATTTTGGGAAAAATCGGCATTTTGGGAATCGGGATTGGGAATCGGGACTGGGGGGAAATCGGGATTTTGGGGGGAAAAATCGGGATTGGGGGGGAAATCGGGATTTTGGGAAAAATCAGGATTGGGAATCGGGATTGGGAATCGGGACTGAGGGGAAATCGGGATTGGGGGAATTTGGGATTGGGGGGGGAATTGGGATTTGGGGGAGAAATCGGGATTGGGGGGAAAAATAGGGATTTTGGGAATCGGGATTGGGAATCGGGATTGGGGGGGATTCGGGATTGGGAATTTGGGATTGGGGGGAGAAATCAGGATTGGGGGGGATTCGGGATTGGGGGGAAATCGGGATTTGGGGAAAATGGGGATTTTGGGGAATAAATCGGGATTTTGGGGAGAAATCGGGATGGGGGGAATCGGGATTGGGGGAAAATAGGGATTGGGAATTTGGGATTGGGGGGGGAAACGGGATTGGGGGGAAAATAGGGATTGGGGGGAAATTGGGATTGGGGGGAAAAATAGGGATGGGGGGGAATTGGGATTGGGGGGAAAAACGGGATTGGGGGGAAAAATAGGGATTGGGAATTTGGGATTGGGGGGGGGAAACGGGATTGGGGGAAAATCGGGATTGGGGGAAAAAACGGGATTTGGGGGATTTATTGGGATTGGGGGGGAAAAACGGGATTGGGGGGCAATCGGGACTGGGGGGAAAATCGGGATTTTGGGAAAAACCGGCATTTTGGGAATCTGGATTGGGAATCGGGATTGAGGGGAAATCGGGATTTTGGGGGGAAAAATCGGGATTGGGGGATTTGGGATTGGGGGGGGAATTGGGATTGGGGAGGAAAATCGGGATTGGGAATCGGGATTGAGGGGAAATCGGGATTGGGGGGGGAATCGGGATTTTGGGAATTTGGGATTGGGAATTTGGGATTGGGGGGAAATCGGGATTGGGGGGAATTCATCAGGATTTGGGGGAAATCGGGATTGGGGGAAAAAATCGGGATTGGGGGGGGAATTTGAGATTGGGGAGAATCGGGATTGGGGGGAAATCGGGATTGGGGAGAATTCATCGGGATTTGGGGGGATTCGGGATTGGGGGGAATCGAGATTTTGGGGAAATCGGGATGGGGGAATCGGGATTGGGGGGGATTCATTGGGATTTGGGGGAATTAATTGGGATTTGGGAGGAATTTATTGGGATTGGGGGGATTCAGGATTGGGGGAGGAAATCGGGATTGGGGGAATTCATCAGGATTTGGGGAAATCAGGATTGGGAGAATTCGGGATTGGGGGGATTCGGGATTGAGGGGAAATTGAGATTGGGTGGGATCGGGATTGGGGGGGAAAATCGGGATTTTGGGGAATAAATCGGGATTGGGGGGGAAATCGGGATTGGGGAGAATTCATCGGGATTTGGGGGGATTCGGGATTGGGGGGGATTCATTGGGATTTGGGGGAATTAATTGGGATTTGGGGGAATTAATTGGGATTTGGGGGAATTAATTGGGATTTGGGGGATTCATAGGGATTGGGGGATTCGAGATTGGGGGAATTCATCAGGATTTTGGGTAAATCGGGATTGGGGGAGATTCATCAGGATTTGGGGGATTCAGGATTGGGGGAATTCATCGGGGTTGGGGGAAATCGGGATTGGAGGGAGAAAACGGGATTGGGGGAATCGGGATTGGGGGAATTCATTGGGATTTGGGGGAATTCGGGATTTAGGGGAATTGGGGATTTTGGGGAAATCGTGATTTGGGATTTTGAGGGGAAATCGGGATTTTGAGGGACTATTCAGTATTTTGGGGGAAATCTGGATTTTGGGGGGGGAAATTGGGATTTGGAGGGAAATCGGGATTTGGGGTGAATTGGGGATTTGGGGGGGAAATTGGGATTTGGGGGAATTCGAGATTTAGGGGGAATTGGGGAATTTGGGGAGAATTGGACAGGTGGACGGACAGACACACAGACAGACAGACACACCGACAGACGGACAGACGGACAGACAGACAGACGGACGGACAGACTGACCGTCCCCTCGGGCAGCGCCCCCTCCTCCTCGCGGCTCTCGGGGGGCTCCGCGCTCAGCACCGGCACGGACACACGGACAGACAGACACACGGACAGACGGTCAGACACACGGACAGACAGACGGACGGACAGACTGACCGGCCCCTCGGGCAGCGCCCCCTCCTCCTCGCGGCTCTCGGGGGGCTCCGCGCTCAGCAGCGGCACGGACACACGGACACACACACGGACACACGGACAGACAGACAGGCACACACACGGACAGACACACAGACAGACACACGGACACACGGACACACAAATACACAGACAGACAGACGGACAGACGGACAGACTGACCGGCCCCTCGGGCAGCGCCCCCTCCTCCTCGCGGCTCTCGGGGGGCTCCGCGCTCAGCAGCGCCTCCAGCACCGGGCCCTCGGGCAGCGCCCCCTCGCGGCGCAGCGGCGCCTCGCAGCCTGCGGGGACAGCGACACCGGACACGGCTCCGGACACTGCGGACACGGCTCCGGACACCGGACACGGCTACGGACACTGCGGACACGGCTCCGGACACTGCGGACACGGCTCCGGACACTGCTATGGACACTGCGGACACTGCTATGGACACTGCTATGGACACTGCTATGGACACCGGACACGGCTCCGGACACTGCGGACACTGCTATGGACACTGCTATGGACACTGCTATGGACACCGGACACGGCTCCGGACACTGCGGACACGGCTACGGACACTGCGGACACGGCTCCGGACACCGGACACGGCTCCGGACACTGCTATGGACACGGCTATGGACACCGGACACTGCTATGGACACTGCTATGGACACTGCTCCGGACACTGCGGACACGGCTCCGGACACTGCTCCGGACACACCAGACACTGCTATGGACACCGGACACGGCTATGGACACTGGACACGGCTATGGACACTGCTCCGGACACTGCGGACACGGCTATGGACACTGCTATGGACACCGGACACGGCTCCGGACACTGCTATGGACACCGGACACGGCTATGGACACTGGACAGGGCTATGGACACTGCTCCGGACACTGCGGACACGGCTATGGACACTGCTATGGACACTGCTATGGACACCGGACACGGCTCCGGACACTGCTATGGACACTGCTCCGGACCCACTGGCCACTGTCCGGCCACCCTCCGGCCACCCTCCAGCCCCTCTGGCCACCCTCCAGCCACTCCGGCCACCCTCCAGCCACTCCGGCCACCCTCCAGCTGTCCAGCCCCTCCGGCCACCCTCCGGCCACACTCCGGCCACCCTCCAGCCACTCCGGCCACCCTCCGGCCACTCCGGCCGCCCTCCAGCTGTCCAGCCCCTCCGGCCACCCTCCGGCCGCCCTCCAGCTGTCCAGCCCCTCCGGCCACCCTCCGGCCACCCTCCGGCCACCCTCCGGCCACCCTCCGGTCACGCTGCGGCCGCCGGTCACTCACAGGGCCGCAGCCGCGGCGCCTCCAGGATGTTCAGGCGCCGCTTCTTGCGCCAGCAGCGGGCGGGGTACGAGTAGATCTGACCCGGGGACAGCCCTGCGGACACGGCCGGACAGACAGTGACCACCCGGAGTGACC
This sequence comes from Passer domesticus, assembly GCF_036417665.1. Lineage (NCBI taxonomy): Eukaryota > Metazoa > Chordata > Aves > Passeriformes > Passeridae > Passer > Passer domesticus. Next base: position 26,843 of record NW_026990013.1, on the reverse strand, counting down.
ACAGCCCCCCCAGAGTGACCACAGCCCCCCAGAGTGACCACAGCACCCCCAGAGTGACCACAGCACCCCCGGAGTGACCACAGCACCCCCAGGCCAGCCCTGACCCCCCTGAGTGACCCTGAGCTGACCCCTCGGGGTACGAGTAGATCTGACCCGGGGACAGCCCTGCAGACACGGCCGGACGGACGGTGACCACCCAGAGTGACCACAGCATGGCCAGAGTGACCACAGCCCCCCCAGAGTGACCACAGCCCCCCAGAGTGACCACAGCACCCCCAGAGTGACCACAGCCCCCCAGAGTGACCACAGCACCCCCAGAGTGACCACAGCATGCCCAGAGTGACCACTGCACCCCCGGAGTGACCCTGACCCACTCAGACCAGCCCTGACCCCAAACTGACCCTGACCCTGAACTGACCCCGGAGTGACCCTGACCCCAAACTGACCCCAGAGTGACCCTGACCCCAGAGTGACCCTGACCCCAAACTGACCCTGACCCCAGAGTGACCCTGACCCCGAACTCACCCTGACCCCAAACTGACCCTGACCCCAGAGTGACCCTGACCCCAAACTGACCCCAACCCCCCGAACTGACCCAAACTGACCCCGACCCCCCAAACTAATCTGTCTTGGGTGTCCCGGGGGGTCCCGGGGGTCTCTCCCTAATCCCGGGGGTCCCAGGGGTCTCTCCCTATCTCGGGGGGTCCCGGGGGTCCCGGGGGGTCCCGGGGGTCTCTTCCCAGTCCCGGGGGTCTCACCGGGCCGGCGGTGGGCTCTCTCCATCCAGATGTAGGAGTTGCTCTGCGCCACGCCGGTCTGCGCGTCCAGGAAGGGCAGGCGGAGGCTGCGCTCGGCGCAGAGCCGGGCGTTGTAGCTGCGGCAGTGCTCCAGCGCCTCGCGGTAGAACTCCTCCCCCAGGCTGCACCAGGGGCACCCGCCTGAACCCCAAAATCCGCGACCCCCGCCCCAAAACACAGGGACCCCCGCCCAGCCCGGTCCCGAGCCCAGAGACCGCCGCCTGGTCCCGCTGTCCCGGGGGTCCCCAAGTGTGCCTGGGGTGTCCCGGGTACAGCTCCTCCCCCAGGCTGCACCAGGGGCACCCGCCTGAACCCCAAAATCCGCGACCCCCCGCCCCAAAATAGAGGGACACCCGCCCAGCCCGGTCCCGAGCCCAGAGACCCCCGCCTGGTCCCGCTGTCCCCGAGGGTCCCCGAGTGTCCCGGAGCATCCCTGCGGTGTCCCGGGTACAGCTCCTCCCCCAGGCTGCACCAGGGGCACCCGCCTGAACCCCAAAATCCGCCCCGGAGCCGCGACCCCAGCCCCAAAACACAGAGACCCCCTCCCAGCCCGGTCACGCTGTCCCCGAGGGTCCCAGAGGGTCCCAGAGCATCCCTGCGGTGCCCCGGGTACAGCTCCTGCCCCAGGCTTTGGGGGACCCGCCTGAAACCCAAAATCCACCCCGAAATCCGCGACCCCAGCCCCAAAACACAGGGACCCCCGCCCAGCCCGGTCCCGAGTTCAGGGACCCCCGCCCAGCCCGGCCCCGCTGTCCCCGAGGGTCCCCGAGTGTCCCCGCGGTGTCCCAGGTTCAGGTGCTCCCCCAGGCTGCACCAGGGGCACCCGCCTGAACCCCAAAATCCGCCCCAAAAACCACCCTAATCTGCCCCAAAATCCATCCCAAAATCTGCCTTAATCCGCCCCAAAAGCCACACAAAATCCCCCCAAAATCAGCCCAAATTCCACCCCAAAATCCACACAAATCCACCCAAAATCCACCCCAAAATCCAGCACAAAATCCACACCAAATCCACCCTAAAATCCACCCAAAATCCCCCCAAAATCCACCCAAAATCCTCCCCAAAATCCACCCGAAATCACCCCAAAATCCACCCAAAATCCACCCAAAATCCTCCCCAAAATCCTCTCCAAATCCACCCAAAATCCCCCAAAATCCTCTTGGGACACCCCAAAATTCCCCAAATCCCCCCGGGCCACCCCAAAATCCCCTTCCCAGGACCCCAATTCCCCCAAAATCCCCCAAAAATCCCCCAGGGGCGGGGCCAGAGTGAAGAGGGCGGGGCCAGAACCGGGACTGGGATCGGAACCGGGACTGGGACCAGGACTGGGATCAGAACCGGGACTGGGATTGGAACCGGGATTGGGATTGGGATTGAACTGGGACTGGGACCGGGACTGGGATCAGAACCGGGACTGGGATTGGGATTGAACCGGGACTGGGGCCAGGACTGGGATCAGAACCGGGACTGGGATCGGAACCGGGATTGGGATTGGGATTGGGATTGAACCGGGATCAGAACCGGGACTGGGATCAGAACCGGGACTGGGATCGGAACCGGGATTGGGATTGAAACGGGATTGGGATTGGGATTGAACCGGGACTGGGACTGGGACCAGGACTGGGATCAGAACTAGGATCAGAACCGGGACTGGGATCGGAACCAGGATTGGGATTGAACCGGGACTGGGACTGGGACCAGGACTGGGATCAGAACTGGGATCAGAACCGGGACTGGGATCAGAACCAGGATTGGGATTGAACCGGGACTGGGATCGGAACCGGGACTGGGACTGGGATTGGGACCAGGACTGGGATCAGAACTGGGATCAGAACCGGGACTGGGATCAGAACCAGGATTGGGATTGAACCGGGACTGGGATTGGGACCAGGACTGGGATCAGAACTGGGATCAGAACCGGGACTGGGATTGGGACCAGGATTGGGATTGAACCGGGACTGGGATTGGGACCAGGACTGGGATCAGAACTGGGATCAGAACCGGGACTGGGATGAGAACCAGGATTGGGATTGAACCGGGACTGGGACCGGGACTGGGATCGGAACTGGGATTGGGATTGAACCGGGACTGGGACTGGGACCAGGACTGGGATCAGAACTGGGATCAGAACCGGGACTGGGATCAGAACCAGGATTGGGATTGAACTGGGACTGGGATCGGAACCGGGACTGGGACTGGGATTGGGACCAGGACTGGGATCAGAACTGGGATCAGAACGGGGACTGGGATCGGAACTGGGATCAGAACGGGGACTGGGATCGGAACTGGGATTGGGATTGAACCGGGACTGGGACTGGGACCAGGACTGGGATCAGAACTGGGATCAGAACCGGGACTGGGATTGGAACTGGGATTGGGATTGAACCGGGACTGAGACTGGGACCAGGACTGGGATCAGAACTGGGACTGGGATTGGAACTGGGACCGGGACTGGGATTGGGACCAGGGCTGGGATCAGAACTGGGATCAGAACCGGGACTGGGATTGGAACTGGGATTGGGATTGGGATTGAACCGGGACTGGGACCAGGGCTGGGATCAGAACTGGGATCAGAACTGGGACTGGGATCGGAACTGGGATTGGGATTGAACCAGGACTGGGATTGGGACTGGGACTGGAACAGGGATTGGGATCGGAACTGGGATTGGGATTGAACCGGGACTGGGATTGGGGCCAAGATTAGGACAGAGACTGAGACTGGAACCGGGACTGGGGACTGGGATTGGGACCGAGACCAGGATCAGAGCCAGGACCGGACCTGGGATTGGGACTGGAAGTGGGACTGGGACCAGGATTGGGACTGGGATTGGAACCGGAACCGGGATTGGGACCGAGACTGGGATCAGAACTGGGACTGGACCCAGAACTGGGACTGGGACCAGGACTGGGACCGAGATTAGGACAGAGAATGAGACTGGGACCAGGACTGGGATCAGAACCGGGATTGGGACTGGGACTGAGATTAGGACAGAGACCGGGATCAGAACCGGCATTGGGACCGGGACTGGGACCAGGATTGGGACAGACTGAGACCGGAACCGGGACTGGGATCGGAACCGGGACTGGACCCAGAATTGGGATTGGAACTGGGATTGGGACTGGGAGTGAGATTAGGACAGAGACCGGGATCAGAACTGGCATTGGGACCGGGACTGGGACCAGGATTGGGACCAAGATTGGGACAGACTGAGACTGGAACCGGGATTGGGATTGGAACTGGGATTGGGATTGGAACTGGGATCGGAACTGGGACTGAGACAGGGATTTGGACCTGGACCAAGACTGGAACTGGGATTGGGACCAAGATTGGGACTGGGACTGGGACTGGAACCAGAATTGGGATTGGAACTGGGATCAAAACTGGGATTGGGACAGAGACTGAGACTGGAACCGGGATTGGGACCAGAACCGGAATTGGGACTGGGATTACGACCTAGATTAGGACAGAGACTGAGACTGGGACCGAGACTGGGATCAGAACTGGGACCAGAATTTGGACCTGGACCAAGACTGGAACTGGGATCAGGACCAAGATCGGGACTGGGATTGGAACTGGGATTGGAACTGGGACTGAGACAGGGATTTGGACCAGGACCAAGACTGGAACTGGGATCAGGACCAAGACCGGGACTGGGATTGGAACCAGAACCGGGACTGGGACCGAGACTGGGATCAGAATTGGGACTGGACCCAGAACTGGGACCAGACCTGGGACTGGGACCAGGATTGGGACCGAGATTAGGACAGAGAATGAGACTGGAACAGGGATTGGGATTGGAACAGGGATTGGGACTGGGAGTGAGATTAGGACAGAGACCGGAATCAGAACCGGTACTGGGACCGGGACTGGGACCAGGATTGGGACAGACTGAGACCGGAACCGGGACTGGGATCGGAACCGGGACTGGGACTGGGACCGAGACCAGGATCAGAACCAGGACTGGACCTGGGATTGGGACCGGGACTAGGATTGGGACTGGGACTGGGACCAGGATTGGGACCTGGACCAAGACTGGAACCGGGACTGGGACCAGGATTGGGACTGGAACCGGGACTGGGACCAAGATTGAGACTGGGATTGGAACCGGAACCAGGATTGGGACCGAGACCGGGATCAGAGCTGGGACTGGGACTGGGATTGGGACCGAGATTAGGACAGAGAATGAGACTGGAACCTGGATTGGGATCAAAACTGGGATTGGGACCAGGATTCGGACAGAGACTGAGACTGGAACTGGGACTGGGATCGGAACCGGTACTGGGATTGGGATTGGAACCGGGATTGGGATTGGGACTGGGATCAGAACTGGGACTGGGACCAGAATTTGGACAAGGACCAAGACTGGAACCAGGATTAGGACCCAGATTGAGACTGGGACTGGGATTGGAACAAGGACTGGGACCGAGACTGGGATCAGAACCGGGACTGGAACCAGGACCGGGTCTGGGACTGGGACAGGGATCGGGACCAGGACTGGGATTGGGACCAAGATTGGGACTGGGATTAGGACCAAAACTGGAACCAGAATTGGGACCGGGACCAGGTTGGAACTGGGATTGAGACTGAGACCAGGATGGGAACCGAGACCGGGATGGGGATTGGGATCGGGACTGAGACTGAGACCAGGATCAGCAGTGAGATCAGAACTGAGACTGGGATCAGAACCGGGATTGATACTGAGACCAAGACCGAGATCAGAACCAGAGTCGTAACTGGGACTGGGAGCAGGACTGGGACTGAGACGGGGACTGGGCTCAGAACCGGGACCGGGATCAGGATCAGAATCAGAACCGAGACGGGGCTGGGATTGGAACTGAGATCAGAACCGGGATGGGGACTGGAATGGGAACTGGCACCGGGACCGGGGTCAGAACCGGGACTGGGATCAGGATCAGAACTGGGGCTGGGATCAGAACCAGGACTGGGATCAGAACCGGGGCTGGGATCAGAGCTGGGGCTGGGATCAGAACCGGGACTGGGATCAGGATCAGAACTGGGGCTGGGATCAGAACTGGGACTGGGATCAGAACTGGGACTGGGATCAGAACTGGGACAGGGATCAGAGCTGGGACAGGGATCGGGATCAGAACCGGAACTGGGATCAGAACCAGGACTGGGATCAGAACCGGGGCTGGGATCGGGATCAGAACCGGAACTGGGATCGGGATCAGAACCGGAACTGGGATCAGAACCAGGACTGGGATCAGAACTGGGACTGGGATCGGGATCAGAACCGGAACTGGGATCGGGATCAGAACCGGAACTGGGATCAGAACCAGGACTGGGATCAGAACTGGGACTGGGATCGGGATCAGAACCGGAACTGGGATCAGAACCGGGACTGGGATCAGAACCGGGGCTGGGATCGGGATCAGAACCGGAACTGGGATCAGAACCGGGACTGGGATCAGGATCAGAACTGGGGCTGGGATCAGAACCAGGACTGGGATCAGAACCAGGACTGGGATCAGAACTGGGACTGGGATCGGGATCAGAACCGGAACTGGGATCAGAACCAGGACTGGGATCAGAACTGGGATCGGGATCAGGATCAGAACCAGGACTGGGATCAGAACCGGGGCTGGGATCAGAACTGGGATCGGGATCAGAACCGGAACTGGGATCAGAACCAGGACTGGGATCAGAACCGGGGCTGGGATCGGGATCAGAACCAGAACTGGGATCAGAACCGGGGCTGGGATCAGAGCTGGGACAGGGATCAGGATCAGAACCAGGACTGGGATCAGAACTGGGACTGGGATCGGGATCAGAACCGGAACTGGGATCAGAACCAGGACTGGGATCAGAACCGGGAATGGGATCAGAACCGGAACTGGGATCAGAACCGGGGCTGGGATCAGAACTGGGATCGGGATCAGAACCGGAACTGGGATCAGAACCAGGACTGGGATCAGAACCGGGGCTGGGATCGGGATCAGAACCGGGGCTGGGATCAGAACTGGGACCGGGATCAGAACCGGGGCTGGGATCAGAAATGGGACTGGGATCAGAACCGGGACTGGGATTGGAACTGGGACTGGGATTGGAACTGGGACTGGGATCGGGATCAGGACCAGGAGCAGGATCAGAACCAGCACTGGGACCAGGACCAGGACTGGGATGGGGCGAAGATTTGGAACGGGATGGGGCCGGGATGGGGACTGGAATCAGAACCGGGACTGGGACTGGGATTGGAATCGGAACCGGGATCGGGACCGGGACTGACACCGGGATTGGAATCAGAACCGGGACTGGAATCAGAACTGGGACTGGGACTGGGATTGGGACTGGGACCAGGATCAGAACCGGAATTGGGACTGGAGGGAATGGAAGTTCCTGGTCAGAACCGGGATTGGGACCCAAATCAGAAATGGGATTGGGACAGGGATCAGAGCCGGGATTGGGACTGGGATCAGAGCCGGGATTGGGACAGGGATCAGAACTGGGATTGGGACTGGGATCAGAGCCGGGATTGGGACTGGGATCGGGATCGGAACCATGATCAGAACCAGAACTGGGACTGGGATCGGACTGGGGTCAGAACCGGGATCGGACTGGGATTGGACAGGGGTTAGAACCGGGATCAGAACCGGGACTGAGGCCAGGATTGGGACTGGGATTGGGATTGCGGCTGGGACTGGGACCAGGACCAGGATTGGGATCAGGACCGGGACTGCGGCCTCATCCCCGCCAGTACCGGGGGTCCCCCAAGGTAAATCCCCTTGTGCCGGTACCGGGACCCCACTACTGGGACCCCACCCCCCCCAGTACAACCCAGCCGGTACCGGGACCCCATCCTGGGACCCCCATCCCTGCCGGTACCAGGACCCCAACCCGGGACCCCCATCCCTGCCGGTACCAGGACCCCAACCCCATGATCCCCATCCCCACCGGTAGCGGGACCCCAACCCGGGACCCCCATCCCCACCAGTACCGGGACCCCAACCCAGGTGGGACCGGGACCCATCCCGGGACCCCCATCCCCACCAGTACCAGGACCCCAACCCGGGACCCCAATCCCTGCCGGTACCAGGACCCCAACCCCATGATCCTCATCCCCACCGGTAGCGGGACCCCAACCCCAGGACCCCCACCGGTACCGGGACCTCCAACTCCAGGATCCCCATCCCCACCAGTACTGGGATTCCATCCCATGATCTCCATCCCCACCGGTACCGGGACCTCCAACCCTGGGACCCCAACTTGTGATCTCCATCCCCACCGGTACCGGGACCCCATCCCGGGACCCCCATCCCTGCCGGTACCAGGACCCCAACCCCAGGATCTTCATCCCAGCCGGTACCAGGACCCCAACCCCAGGATCTTCATCCCAGCCGGTACCAGAACCCATCCCGGGATCTCCATCCCCACCGGTACCGGGACCTCCAACCCTGGGACCCCATCCCGGGACCCCCATCCCAGCCGGTACCAGAACCCATCCCGGGATCTCCATCCCCACCGGTACCGGGACCTCCAACCCTGGGACCCCATCCTGGGACCCCCATCCCAGCCGGTACCAGAACCCATCCCGGGATCTCCATCCCCACCGGTACTGGGACCCTAACCCGGGACCCCCATCCCTGCCGGTACCGGGACCCCATCCCAGGTGGTACCAGGACCCCAACCCCAGGATCTCCATCCCAGCCGGTACCGGGACCCCAACCCGGGACCCCAAACCCTGCCAGTACCGGGACCCCAACCCCGGGACCCCCATCCCCACCGGTACCAGGACCCCAACCCGGGACCCCAATCCCTGCCGGTACCAGGACCCCAACCCCATGATCCCCATCCCCACCGGTACCGGGACCCCAACCCGGGACCCCCATCCCCACCGGTACCGGGACCCCATCCCAGGTGGTACCGGGACCCCAACCCCGGGATCTCCATCCCCACCGGTACCGGGACCTCCAACCCCGGGACCCCCATCCCTGCCGGGTCCTTCCCCGCCGGTACCGGAGCTCCAGTCCCGCCGTGTCCCTCCCCGCCGGTACCGGTGGGTCCCGCCCCAGCAGAGCCACGGCTCCGTTTCCGCCGGTACCGGCGGCTCCATCCCCGCCCGAACCGGGGGCTCCATCTCCGCCGGTACCGGGGGTCTCTCCCGCCCGAACCGGGGGCTCATCCCCGCCGGTACCGGGGGTCCCTCCTGCCCGAACCGGGGGCTCCATCCCCGCCGGTACCGGGGGTCTCTCCCGCCCGAACCGGGGGCTCATCCCCGCCGGTACCGGGGGTCCCTCCTGCCCGAACCGGGGGTCTCTCCCGCCCGAACCGGGGGCTCCATCCCCACCGGCTCCCTCCCGGTGTCGGTACCGGGGGCTCCATCCCCGCCGGTACCGGGTCCATCCCCGCCGGTACCGGGGGCTCCATCCCCGCCGGTACCGGGGGCTCCATCCCCGCCGGTACCGGAGCCTTCATCCCCGCCGGGTCCATCCCCGCCCCTACCGGGTCCCCCACCCTCACCGGGTCCATCCCCGCCGGTACCGGGGTTCCCTCCCTGCCGGTACCGGCACCTCCACCTCCGCCAGGTCCCTCCCTGCCGGTCCCGGTGCCGGTACCGAACCTCCATCCCCTCCTATCACCGGTACCGGGGGTCTCCATCCCCAGCCGGTGCCGCTCTCGGGGGTCTCCATCCCCTCTATTCCCGGTACCGGAGCCCCCATCCCCTCTCGGTGCCGCTACCGGGGGTCTCCATCCCCTCTATTCCCGGTACCGGGGGTCTCCATCCCCTCCTATCACCGGTACCGGGGGTCTCCATCCCCTCCCGGTGCCGCTCCCGGGGGTCTCCATCCCTCCCGGTGCCGGTACTGGAGCCCCATCCCCTCTATTCCCGGTACCGGGGGTCTCCATCCCTCCCGGTGCCGGTACCGGAGCCCCCATCCCCTCCCTGTCCCGCTCCCGGGGGTCTCCATCCCCTCCCGGTCCCGGTCCCGGGGGTCTCCATCCCCTCCCGGTCCCGGTCCCGGGGGTCTCCATCCCCTCCCGGTGCCGCTCCCGGGGGTCTCCACGCCGCCCCCCGCCCGTGCCGTGCCCCGCGGGGCTCGGGGGGGGCCCTGCCCGGTGCCGGGGCGGTCCCGGGGCGGTGCCGCCGGTGCCGCCCGGAGCCCCCCCGAGCCCCCCACTCACCATTTGAGGGGTTTGTGCAGAGCCGTGGCCATTTTGCGCCGCCGGGGCCGCTCGGCGCTCGGGGAGGGGGCGGCGGGGCTCGGCCCCCCCTCCCCTCCCCCGCTGCCCTCCCCCGCTCCCCCCGAGCCCCCCGGGGCCGCTGCCGAGCCCGCCGGGACCCCCGCCCCCCCCCCGCGCTCCCGGAGCCCCCCGGTACCGGGGAGGGGGGAGGGGAGGGGGAGCGCGGGGGGGAAATGGGGGAGCGGCGGCGGGACTACAACTCCCGGCGTGCCCCGCGCGGCGCTGATTGGGCGAGCCGCGCGTCAATCATGGCTGAGGGGCGGGGCTAAAGGGGGGCGGGGCTGCCTGCTGTCACCGCGGTGGGCGGGGGGAGGGAGCCCCGAAATCGCCCCAAAAATCCCCAAAATTTCCGGGAAATCGCCCCAGAATTGTCCTAAATCTCCTCGGGAGCGCAGCGGGATGGTCTGAGCCACCGGAAATGACCAAATTGCCCCCAAATCCCCCCCGGAATCGCCCCGAAAAATCCCTAAAATTCAATAAAATCACCCCAAAATTTAACAAAAAAAAATCCTAAAAATCCCCCCGGAACCCAAACGGGAGAGCGCCCAGCGATGTGACAGCGCGAAATGGCCAAATTCCCCCAAAATCCCCCCAAAATCATCCCCAAAATCCCCTAAAATCCCCTAAAATAGAAAAAAAAAACCCCAAAATCACCCCAAAATCCCCTGAAATCACCCCAAATCCCCCCAAAATCCCCTCAAAATCACCCCGAATTCACCCAAAATTCCCCCAAATCCCCCCCCCCTAGAATTCCAGGGAGACCCTCAAGAGGTCAAACCCACCCAAGACCCCCAAATTTCCCCCAAATCCTCCCCAAAATCCCCTCATGGACCCTCCCAGACCCCCAAAATCTCCAAAATCCCCCCAAATTCCCCAAAATCACCCCAAAAGAGCACCCAAATCCCCAAATTCCCCCCAAAATCTCCTTGAATCTCCCACAAACCTCCCTTGAATCCCCAAATTCCCAAAAATTGCATCAAAATCTCCCAAAATTCCACCCACGATCCCCCAAAATCCCCCAGAGACGCCCCCGAAATCCAAAAAAATCCAAAATTCCCCCCAAATTCCGTCTAAATCTCCCCCATGTCCCCAAAATTTCCCCAAATATCCCCAAAATTCCCCCAAAATCCCTCCAAATTCCCCCAAAATTCCCCAAACCTCCTCAAATCCCCCCAAATTACCCAAATTCTTTCCAAAATTCCCCAAAATTCCCCTAAAATGCTCCAAATTCCCCCAATCTCCCCAAAATCCCAAATATTCCCCCCAAAATCCCCCAATTCTCCTCACAGACCCCCAAAACATTAAAATTCCCCCCAAATTCCCCCAAATCTTCCCAAAATCCCCCAAAATTCCCACAAATCCCCCCAAAATTCCCTCTAAATCCCCCAAAATCCCACAAATCTCCCAAAAAATTCCCAAAAATCCCTCAAAATGTCCAAAAATTCCCCCCAAAAATCCCTCAAATCTCCTCACAGACCCCGCAAAACCCCAAAATCCCCCCAAATTCTCCGAAATCCTCCCAAATCTCCCCAAAATCCGAGAAAGTCCCCAAAATTCCCCCCAAAACCCCAAAATTCCTCCAGAATCCCCCCGAATTTCCCACAAATCTCCCCAAAATCTCTAAAAATTCCCCCAAATTACCCCCAAATCTGCCCAAAATTCAAAAAATCCCCTCAAAATCCCCCAATTCTCCTCACAGACCCCCCCCAACATTAAAATTCCCCCAAATTCCCCCAAATCTCCCCCCAAAATTCCCACAAATCCCCCCAAAATTCTCTCCTAATCTCCCCAAAATCCCCAAATCTCCCAAAAAATTCCCAAAAATCCCTCCAAATCCCCCCAAAATCTGCCCAAAAAATTCCAAAAAATCCCCCAAAATCCCCCAAATCTCCTCACAGACCCCCCCAAAACCACAAAATCTCCCAAAATTCCCCAAATCTCCCCCAAAACCCCAAATTTCCCCCAAATCCCCCAAAATTCCCTCTAAATCCCACAAATCTAAAAAAAAAAAATCCCAAAAATCCCTCCAAATCTCCCCAAAATCCCCAAAAATTCCAAAAAATCCCCGAAAATCCCCCGAATCTCCCAAAAAATTCCCAAAAATCCCTCCAAACCTCCCCCCAAATCTCCCAAAAAATTCCAAAAAATCCCCGAAAATCCCCCAAATCTCCCAAAAAATTCCCCAAAATCCCTCCAAACCTCCCCAAAATCTCCCAAAAAATTCCAAAAAATCCCCGAAAATCCCCCGAAATCTCCCAAAAAATTCCCAAAAATCCCTCAAAATCTCCCCAAAATCCCCCCAAACCTCCCCGAAATTTCCCCCAAAACCCCAAAATTCCTCCAGAATTCCCCCGAATTTCCCACAAATCTCCCCAAAATTCCCCAAAATTCCCAAAATATGTCCCAAAATCCCCCCAAAATTCCCCAAAATTCCCCAAAATTCCCAAAATCCCCCGAAATCCCCAAAATGCCCCAAAATGCCCCAAACCCCCCCGGTTTTTCTCCCCCGGCGGCCGCGGCCCCTTTAAGGGGGGGAGGGGCGCGGTTCCCATGGCAACGGCGGGGCCGGGGGGGGCGGGGAAAACGGGAGAAAAAACCGGGAATTTGGGAAAAACCGGGGGGAAAATGGGGAAAATGAGGCAGAAAAAACGGGAATTTGGGAAAAATCAGGGGAAAAATAACGGGAATTTGGGGGAAAACACGGGAAAAATGGGGAAAAAATCCGGGAATTTGGGAAGAAAATCCAGGAATTTGGGGGAAAAAATGGCAAAAAAAAGGGGAGACCCTGGGAATTTGGGGAGAAAAAATGGGAATTTGGGGGGAAAATGGGGAAAAACAGGAAATTGGGGAAAAAAAATCTGGGAATCTGGGCAAAAGGGGGTGAAAAAATGGGAAAAATGAGGGGGAAAACTCCGGGAATTTGGGAAAAACGGGGGGCAAAACGGGAATTTGGGGAGAAAAATGGAATTTGGGGAAAAAATGGGGGAAAAATCCAGGAATTTGGGGGGAAAATGGGAAAAAAACAGCAAAGAAATGGGGAAAACCGGAATTTGGGGAGAAAAAACGGGAATTTGTGGGGGAAAAATCCGGGAATTTGGGAAAAAAATCCGCTAATTTGGGGAAAAAAATGGGAAAAAACCCGGGAAAACTGGGAAGAAATCAGGGAATTTGGGAAAAACGGGGAATCTGGTGGGGAAATGGGGAAAAAAACAGGAAAAATGGGGAAAACCCAGGAATTTGGGGAAAAAACAGGAAAATACAGGAAAAATGGGAAAAAAATCCAGAAATTTTGGGAAAAAATGGTAAAAACCCTGAAAAAAACAGGGAAAAAAACCGGGAATTTGGGGGAAAAATGGGAATTTGAGGGAGAAAATGGGGAAAAAACAGGAAAAATGGGGAAAAATCCAAGAATTTGGGGAAAAATGGTTAAAACCCAGGAAAAATGGAAAAACAATGGGAAAAAACTGTGACTTTGGGGGAAGAAACAGGGAATTTGGGGAAAAAACTGGGAATTTGGGGGAAAAATGGGAAGACCCAGGAAAAACAGGAAAAAAATCCGGGAATTTGGGGAAAAAAACTGGAAAAACCCAAGAAAAATGGGGAGGAAATCCAGGAATTTGGGAAAAACGAGGCGAAAAAATGGGGAAAAACGGCAAAAAAGTCCGGGAATTTGGGGGGAAATGGGAATTTGGGAAAAACAGGAAAAAGACACCTGGGTACTTTAGAAAAACTGGAATAAAAACGGGAATTTGGGGAAAAACCTGGGAGGAATGGGGGAAAAAATCTGAGAATTTGGAAAAACCGGGGAAAAATGGGAAAAAAGGTGGGAAAAATCTGGGAATTTGGGAAAAACTGGATAAAAAAATTGGAATTTGGGGAAAAAATGGGGGGGAAGTAGGGAAAAAACCCGGGAATTTTGGGGTGAAGAAATGGGAATTTGGGGGAAAAAATGGGGAAGGCCCCTAGGAATTTGGGGAAAATTTAGAAAAATCTGTGAATTTGGGGAAAAGCGGGGGAAAAATTGGGAATTTGGGGGAAAATGCAGAAATTTGTGGGGGGGGAAACTGGGAATTTGGGGGAAAACTGGGGAGAATTTAGGGAAAAAAAATCAGGCATTTAGGAAAAATGTGAAAAAAAACGGAAATAGGGAAGAAACCCTGGAATTTGGGGAAAAAAAATGGGGAAAATTGGGGGAAAAATTGAGAATTTGGGGAAAAAAACCCCAAAAATCAGGACCCCAAAACCCAGACCCAGGCGGATTTTGGGCTCAAACCCCATTTTTTGGGACCCCTCCCTGGGTTTTTGGGGTCGCCCCACCCCAAATTCACTCCGAACCCCCCAAACCTCCCCCTCCCCAAATCCAGAACCCCCCAAAAGCCAGAACCCCAAACCCAAGACCCCAAAAACCCAGAACCCCCCAAATATCTGAACCCCAAAACCCAAACCCAGGCGGATTTTGGGCTCAAACCCCCGTTTTTGGGACCCCTCCATAGGGGTTTTTGGGGTCCCCCCACCCCAAATTCACTCTGAACCCCCCAAACCTCCCCCTCCCCAATCCAGAACCCCCAAAATCAAGACCCCAAACCCAAACTCAAGACCCCAGACCCATTTTTGTCTCAAACCCCCTTTATTGTGCGGGGCTCCGCTCTCCCCGGCCCGGGGGGGCTCTCCCGGATCTCGGGGCTCCCCCCGCGGCTTTTGGGGTCCCCCCACCCCAAATTCACTCCGAACCCACCAAATCTCCCCCTCCCCAATCCCAGAACCCCCAAAATCAAGACCCCAAACCCAAGAACCCCCAAAACCCCAAAAATCGGGACCCCACAACCCAAACCCAGGCGGATTTTGGGCTCAAATCCCCCTTTTTTGGGACCCCTCCCTCCAGAGATTCCCCGAGTTTTGGGGTTCCCCCCACCCCAAATTCACTCCGAACCCCCCAAACCTCCCCCTCCCAAAACCCAGAACCCCCAAAATCAAGACCCCAAACCCAAACTCAAGACCCCAGACCCAAACTCAAGACCCCAGACCCATTTTTGGGTTCAACCCCCCTTTATTGTGCGGGGCTCCCCTCTGCCCCAGCCCGGGGGGGCTCTCCCGGATCTCGGGGCTCCCCCCGCGGCTTTTTGGGGTCCCCCCGGTTTTTGGGGTCCCAGTAGTGGCGGGTAGAGGCGCAGGAAGAGGCGGCGGCAGCGCACGCGCCCCCCGAGGTGGGCGCAGGCCAGGAAGACCCCCCCCAGCTTGCGGTGCAGGGCGTAGCTGGGCGCGGGCGGGGGGCACAGGCGGCCCCCCAGGAGCTGGGGGAGCAGCCCCCGCACCCCCCGCGCCGTGCCCTGCGCCCCGAAATCGAAGGGTTGGGGACCCCAGAAGGGCTCCCCCAGCAGCAGCACGGCCCGCACGTGGAGAGACTCCATGGACTGGGTTTGGGGGGAAAAACGGGGAATTCGGGTCAGGGGGGAGAATCACAAAGTTGGGGGGAAAAACCCCAAAACTGGGGGGGAAAAACCCCAAAATTGGGGGGGGGAAAAACCCCCAAAATTAGGGGGAAAAGGGCAAAATTGGGGGGGAAAAACCCCAAAATTGGGGTGACGGGACCCCAAAATTGGGGGAAAAAAACTCAGAACAAAAAAACCCCAAAATTGGGGGGAAAAAAACCCAAAATTAGAACAAAAAAACCCCAAAACTGGGAGGGAAAACCCCCAAAATTTGGGTAATGGAAAAAAACCCAAAACTGGGGTAATGGGACCCCAAAATTGTAGGAAAGAAACCCAAAATTAGGACAAGAAAACCCCAAAATTGGGGGGGGGAACCCCAGAATTTGGGGTGCAGGGCCCGCACGTGGAGGGACTCCATGGACTGGGGTTTGGGGGGAAAAACGGGGAATTCGGGTCAGGGGGGAGTTGGAGGGAAAAATCACAAAATTGGAGGGGAAAAACCTTAAAATTGTGGGAAAAACCCCAAAATTGGGGGGAGAAACCCTGAAATTGGAGGGAAAACACCCAAAATTGGAGGGGAAAAAAGTCAAAATTGGGGGGAAAAGGGGAAATGTGGGGGAAAAACCCCAAAATGGGAGGGGAAAAAACCCAAAATTGGGTTGATGGGACCCCAAAATTGGGGGGAAAAAACCCCAAAATTAGAACAAAAAAACCCCAAAATTGGGAGGGAAAATACCCAAAATTGGGGTAATGGAAAAAACCCAAATTGGGGTAACGGGACCCCAAAATTGGGGGGAAAAAACCCAAAATTAGGACAAGAAACCCCAAAAATGAGAGGGAAAAAACGCCAAAATTGGGGTGATGGGACCCCAAAATTGGGGGGAAACCACCCAAAATTGGAGGGGAAACCCAAAACTGGGGGAAAGAGCCCCAAAATTGGAGGGAAAAAACCCAAAATTTGGGTGAAAAGGAAACCCAAAAATAGGGGAACCCTAAAATCGGGGTGAGGAACCCCAAAATTGGGCGAAAAAAACCCAAAATTAAGACAAGAAAAATCCCAAAATTGGGTCGGGGGGAGCCCAAAATTGGGGTGAGGAACCCCAAAAGGAAAAAGCTCCAAAATTGGGGAGAAAGGGGCCTCAAAAATGGGGTTTTTGGTCCCAAAATGGGGGATTTTTGCCCCAAAAACTGGGGGGGTTTGGCCCAAAATTGGAGCGTTTTGCCCCAAAATAGGTGAAGGGGAAAGGACCAAAATTTGGGGGTTTTTTTTTACAAAAAATTGGGTTTTTTTGGCCCCAAAATTGGGGTTTTTGGCTCCAAAATGGGGTTTTTTAGCCACAGAATTTGGGGTTTTTTGGCCCAAAATTGGACGGTTTTGCCCCAAAACAGGGGAAGGAAAAAGCCTCAAAACTGGAGATTTTTTGCCCTAAAATTGGAGGGGTTTTGCCCCAAAATTGGGGTTTTTTCTCCCCAAAACTGGAGATTTTTCCCCCAAAAATTGCGGGTTTTTGTCCCAAAATTGGGGTTCTTAGCCCCAAAATTGGGCTTTTTTTTTTGTCCCATAATTGGAGATTTTTTTGCCCCAAAATTGGAGATTTTTCCCCCCAAATTGGGCTTTTTTAGCCCCAAAACCGCATTTTTTCCCCAAAATTGGGATTTTTTTTGCCCCAAAATTGGCATTTTTTTCCCCAAAATTGGGATTTTTTTCCCCAAAATTGGGAATTTTTTTGCCCCAAAATTGGCATTTTTTTCCCCAAAATTGGGATTTTTTTCTCCAAATTGGTTTTGCCCCAAAATTGGGCTTTTTTAGCACCAAAATTGGGGTTTTTTAGCCCCAAAATTGCATTTTATTTCCTCAAAATTGGAGATTTTTTTGGCCCAAAATCGGAGATTTTCCACCCCAAAGTTGGAGGTTTTTTGCCCCAAAATGGGGTTTTTTTGCCACAAAATTGGGCTTTTTTACCCCCAAAATTGGGGTTTTTTTTGCCCTGAAATTGGGTTTTTTAGCCCCAAAATTGCATTTTATTTCCCAAAATTGGAGATTTTTTTGGCCCAAAATTGGAGATTTTTTTGGCCCAAAATTGGAGATTTTTTTGGCCCAAAATTGGAGATTTTTCACCCCAAAGTTGGAGGTTTTTTAGCCCCAAAATTGGGATTTTTTTGCCCTGAAATTGGGTTTTTAGCCCCAAAATTGCATTTTATTTCCCCAAAATTGGAGTTTTTGCCCCAAAATTGGAGATTTTTTCCTCCAAAACTGGGGGGGGCTTTTGCCCCAAAATTTGAGATTTTTCCCCCAAAAATTAGGGTTCTTAGCCCCAAAATTGGGATTTTGTTTTCCAAAATTGGTATTTTTGCCCCAAAATTGGGGTTTTTACCCCAAACCTGGCATTTTTAGCCCCAAATTTGGGTTTTTTTTGCCCTGAAATTGGGTTTTTTAGTCCCAAAATTGCATTTTATTTCCCCAAAATTGGAGGTTTTGCCCCAAAATTGGAGATTTTTTTGGCCCAAAATTGGAGATTTTTCACCCCAAAGTTGGAGGTTTTTTAGCCGCAAAATTGGGGGTTTTTCTCCCCAAAATTGGGGTTTTTTTCTCCCCCCAAAATGGGGTTTTTTTTCTCCCCCCAAAATGGGGTTTTTTTGCCCCAAAATTGGGGTTTTTTTGCCCCAAAATTTGGCTTTTTTAGCCCCAAAATTGGGGTTTTTTTGCCCTGAACATTGGGTTTTTTAGCCCCAAAATTGCATTTTATTTCCCCAAAATTGGGATTTTTTTTCCCCAAAATTGTTTTTTTTTACCCAAAATTGGTTTTTTTTTGCCCCAAAATTGGTAATTTTTTCCCCAAAATTGATTTTTTTTGCCCCAAATGTTGTTTTTCCCCCCTCTCACCGGGGACTCGAAGCCGGTGAGGAATTTCAGCTCCCGGGACTTGCTCAGGATTTTCTCCTCGTCGCGCTCGGCCGCCGCCCGAATCACCTGCGGCCCCAAAACCCCAACATTTCACCCAAAATTCTGCTTCAAAACTATTTTCTGATTTTTTTTTCATTTTTTTCCATCAAAATTCCCTCAAAATCCGCACGGAAATCGCCCCAAATGCTCTTAAAAATCAAAAAAATCCCACAAAAATCTGCAAAATTCCGGAAGAATCCCAAAGAATTCCCCAAATCTTGCAAAAAATCAAAAAAATTCCCTTAAAATCCACACAGAAATTGCCTTAAGTGCTGTTAAAAACCAAAAAAATGACAGAAAAAATCCACAAAATTTTAAAAGTCACCAAAATTCGATGAAAAATCCATAAAATTAAAAAAAAAAACTCACAAAAAATTCCAGTAAATTCTAGGGAAAAAAAAATGCCGGAGGAAA
The DNA here is from genome assembly GCF_036417665.1 of Passer domesticus. NCBI lineage: Eukaryota > Metazoa > Chordata > Aves > Passeriformes > Passeridae > Passer > Passer domesticus. The sequence goes on along the minus strand of NW_026990013.1, from coordinate 8,057 downwards.
AAATCCAGAAAATTCAAGAAAAATCCCCCAGAATTCCCCAAATTCCACAAAAATCCCCCCAAAATCCACAAAGAACTCCCAAAATCACAAGAAATTGCTCCAAAATCCACAAAAATCCCCCCAAAAATTCCCCAAAAACTCCCTTCAAAATCCCCCCAAAAAATCCCATAAAATCCCCAAAACTCCTCCCAAAATTCCCCAAAAATTCACAAAAATCCCCAAAATTTCCCCAAATTCCCCATTTTTTCTCCAATTTTCCCCCATTTTCACCATTTTTTCTCCATTTTTCCCATTTTTTCCTTTTTTCCCCCCATTTTCTCCCAAGTTTTCCCTTTTTCCCCATTTTTTCCCATTTTCCCCATTTTTTTCTCCAATTTTCCCCCATTTTTCCCAGTTTTTTTACCATTTCCCCCCTTTTTCCCCATATTTTCCTGATTTTTTTCCCATTTTTCTCCAATTTTTTCCCATTTTTCCCTTTGTTTCTTCCCATTTCTTCCCATTTTCCCTCATTTTTCCCATTTGTTTCCCCATTTCCCCCCATTTTTCCCCAATTTTCCCAAGTTTTTCCCCTTTTTTCCCCTCATTTTCCAATTTTTTCCCATTTTCCCATTTTTCCCTTTTTCCCCACTTCCCCCCCCTTTTTCCCCCATTTTTCCCATTTCTCCCCCAATTTTTCCCAGTTTTCCCCCCATTTTTCTCCAATTTTTCCCCATTTTTCCCCATTTCCCCCAATTTTCCCCATTTTTCCCCATTTTCCTCCCTTTTTTCCCCATATTTTCCCCATTTTTTCCCTATTTCCCCCAATTTTTCCCCATTTTCCCCCCATTTTTTCAATTTTTCCCCATTTTCCCCCAATTTTTCCCTTTTTCCCCCATTTTTCCCCAATTTTTCCCCATTTTTCCCCATTTTCCCCAATTTTTTCCCATTTTACCCCATTTTTCCCCATTTTCCCCCCATTTTCCCCCAATTTCCCCCATTTTTCCAATTTTTCCCCCATTTTCCCCAATTTTTTCCCATTTTACCCCATTTTTCCCCATTTCCCCCCATTTTTCCCCATTTCCCCAATTTTTCCCCATTTTTCCCCATTTTCCCCAATTTTTCCCCATTTCCCCCATTTTTCCCCATTTTTCCCCATTTCCCCCATTTTCCCCAATTTTTTCCCATTTTACCCCATTTTTCCCCATTTTCCCCATTTTTTCCAATTTTTCCCCATTTTCCCCATTTTTTCCCCATTTCCCCCAATTTTTCCCCATTTTCCTCCCATTTTCCCCCTTTTCCCCCATTTTTTCCCCATTTCCCCCATTTTTCCCCAATTTTTTTCCCATTTTACCCCATTTTTCCCCATTTTCCCCCATTTTTTCCCCTTTCCCCCCCATTTTTTTCCCATCTTCCCCCCATTTTTTCCCCATTTCCCCCATTTTTTCCAATTTTTCCCCATTTCCCCCCAATTTTTTCCCATTTTACCCATTTTTTTCCAATTTTCCCCACATTTTTTCCCCCATTTCCCCCAATTTTTCCCTTTTTTCCCCCCATTTTTTCCCCATTTTCCCCATTTTTTCCCCATTTCCCCCATTTTTTCCAATTTTTCCCCATTTTTCCCCATTTTCCCCAATTTTTTCCCATTTTACCCCATTTTTTCCAATTTTCCCCCCCATTTTTCCCCATTCCCCCCAATTTTTCCCCTTTTCCCCCATTTCCCCCATTTTTCCCATTTCCCCCGGTTTTCCCCCATTCCCCACCTCGATGTACAGATCGGTGAATTCCCTCTCGAAGCTCTGGCACGCCCCGAAATCCAACAGCGTCATCTGGGGGCACAGAAACCCCAAATCAGCAAAAAAAACCCAAAATTCCCTTGAGTTCCCCCAAAATACCCCAAAATTTCCCAAAAAATCCCCTTTAGTTCTCCTAAAATCCCCCAAAATCTCTTTTAATTCCCCAAAATCCCCGAAAAATCCCCAAAAAATCACCTTTAAGTCTCCCAAAATCTTCAAAATTCCCCTTTAATTCCCCTAAAAAACCCAAAAATCCCAAAAAAATCCCCTTTAATTCCCCCAAAATGTCCCCAAAATCCCCTAAAAATCCCCAAAATTCCATTTAACTCCCCTAAAACCCCCTAACCCCCCCTAAACCCCCCAAAATCCCCATTTTTTCCCCCAAATCCCCATTTTTTCTCCCCAAAATTCCCATTTTTCCCCAACATTTCCCACTTTTTCCCCCAAATTCCCACTTTTTTCCCCAAATTCCCATTTTTTATCCCAAATTCCCATTTTTTCCCCAAATGCCCATCTTTTCCCCCAAATTCCCATTTTTCCCCCCAAAATCCCCATTATTTTTTTTTCCCAAACTCCCCATTTTTCCCCCAAACCCCCATTATTTTTCCCAAAATCCCCATTTTTCCCCCCAAAATCCCATTTCTTTTCCCAAACCCCCATTCTTTTTGCCCCAAATCCCCATTTTTCCCCCCAAATTTCCCATTTTTGCCCAAAATCCCCGTTTTCCCCCCATTTCCCCATTTCTTTCCCCAAACCCCCATTCTTTTGCCCAAAATCCCCATTTTTCCCCCAAATCCCCATTTCTTTTCCCAAACCCCCATTTTTTCCCCCCAAAATCCTCATTTTTCCCCCCAAAATCTCCATTATTTTTCCCAAAATCCCTGTTTTTCCCCTCAAAATCCCCTTTAATTCCCCCAAAATCCCCATTTTTCCCCCCAAACTCCCCATTTTTTCCCCCTAAATCCCCATTTCTTTTCCCAAACTCCCATTATTTTTCCCCCAAATCCCCATTTTTCCCCCCAAAATCTCCATTATTTTTTCCCAAATCCCCGTTTTTCCCCCCAAAATCCCCTTTAATTCCCCCAAAATCCCCGTTTTTCCCCCCAAACTCCCCGTTTTTCCCCCCAAAACCCCCAGATTTTGCCCAAAATCCCCGTTTTCCCCCCCCAACCCCATGATTTTGCCCAAACTCCCCGTTTTTCCACCCAAACCCCCATTATTTTTCCCCAAAATCCCCATTTTTCCCCCCAAACTCCCATTTTCCCCCCAACCCCCAGATTTTGCCCAAACTCCCGTTTTGCCCCCAAACTCCCCATTTTTCCCCCAAACCCCCATTATTTTCCCCCAAAATCCCCATTTTTCCCCCCAAATCCCCGTTTTTCCCCCCAAACCGCCCGATTTTGCCCAAACTCCCCGTTTCCCCCCCACCCAGATTTTGCCCAAACTCCCCGTTTTTCCCCCCAAAATCCACATTTCTTTTCCCAAACCCCCATTTTTTCCCCCCAAACTCCCCGTTTTTCCCCCCCACCCCATGATTTTGCCCAAAATCCCCGTTTTTCGCCCCCAAACTCCCATTTTCCCCCCCAAACCCCCAGATTTTGCCCAAAATCCCCATTTCCCCCCCCCCAAAATCCCCATTTCTTTCCAAACCCCCATTTTTTCCCCCGAAACTCCCCGTTTTCCCCCCCAAACCCCCTTCTCTTGCCCAAACTCCCCGTTTCCCCCCCACCCCAGATTTTGCCCAAACTCCCCGTTTTTCCCCCCAAATCCCCATTTCTTTTCCCAAACCCCCATTATTTTTCCCCAAACTCCCCGTTTTTCCCCCCAAACTCCCATTTCCCCCCAACCCCCCATGATTTTGCCCAACCTCCCCGTTTTCCCCCCAACCCCCCCGATTTTGCCCAAACTCCCCGTTTTTCCCCCCAAACTCCCATTTCCCCCCCCACCCCCGATTTTGCCCAAACTCCCCGTTTTTGGCCCCAAAATTCCCATTTTTTCCCCCCGCTCACCGCGTGCCCGCGGGGCTCGTAGAGGAAGTTGGCCCAGTTGGGGTCGCTCTGCACCAGGCGGAACTGGAAGAGCTCCTGCAGGCACAGCCGCAGCAGCTCCGTGCAGATCTGGGCACGAAGGGGTTAAACCGGGCCGGGAAAAACCCAAAAACCCCAAAAAATTAAATTCCTAAAAAACCCCCAAAAAATCCGCTTAAAAAACCCAAAATTCCGCTTAAAAACCCCAAAATTACGCTTAAAAACCCCAAAAATTCCACTTAAAAACCCCCAAAATTCCGTTTTAAAAACCCCAAAATTCCGTTAAAAAACCCCAAAATCCCCGTAAAATCCCCCCAAAACCCCCCCTAAATCCCCCCAAAACTCCCCAAAATTCCCCAAAAATCCCCCCTAAATCCCCCAAAACCCCCTCAAAATCCCCCCAAAACCCCCAAATCACCCCAAAATTCCCCCTGAAATCTCCAAAAAAAACTCACAAAAAAATCCCCAAACCCCCCCAAATCCCCCAAAAATCCCCTCAACCTCCCCAAACCCCCCCAAAACTCCCAAAATCCCCCCCAAATTCCCAAAATTCCCCCAAAATTCCCCTTAAATCCCCCAAACCCCCCTCAAAAATCCCCCAAAAATCCCAAAATCCCCCAACCCCCCCCTCAAAACCCCTCCAAACTCCCCCTAAATCCCCCAAAAACTCCCAAAAAATTCCAAAACCCCCCCAAAATCCCCCTAAATCACCCCAAAGTCCCCCAAAATTCCCAAAAACTCCCAAATCCCCCCAAAAAATCCCCCCAAATCCCCCAAAAATTCAAAAAAATCCCCCAAAAGCCCCCTAAATCTCCCCTAAAATCCCAAAAATCCCCCCAAAAATCCCCGAATCGCCCCAAGACCCCCCCAAACCCCCAAAATCCCCCCAAAACCCCCAAATCACCCCAAAATTCCCCCTGAAATCTCCCAAAAAAACTCCCAAAAAAATCCCCAAACCCCCCCTAAATCCCCCACCCCCCCAAAACTCCCAAAATCCCCCTCAAATCCCCCCAAAAACTAAAAAAATCCCCGAAAATCGCCCCAAAACCCCCTCAAATCCCCCCAAATCCCCCAAAAAGTCCCGAAATCCCCGCAAAAATTAAAAAATGCCCCAAAATCTCTCCCAAACCCCCCAAAATCCACCCTAAAATCCCCCAAAATCCCCCCAAATCCCCCCAAACCCCCCTCAAAAATCCCCCCAAAAATTAAAAAAAATCCCCCAAAATCCCCCCAAAAACTCAAAAAATCCCCAAAAATCTCCCCAAAACCCCCTCAAATCCCCCCAAACCCCCCCAAAACTCCCAAAATCCCCCAAGACCCCCCAAAATCCCCCCAAAAATCCCCCCAAATCCCCCTTAAATCCCCTCAAAACCCCCCCAAAATCCCCCCAAATGCCCCTGAAAACTCCCAAAAAATCCCAAAAACCCCCCAAACCCCCCTCAAATGCCCCCAAAATTCCCCCAAAAGTCCCCCCAAAAATTAAAAAAAATCCCCCAAAATCTCTCCCAAACCCCACAAAACCCCTCAAAATCCCCCCCAAAATCCCCAAAAATCCCCACAAAACCCCCCCAAAATCCCAAAATCCCCCCAAAATCCCCCTCAAATCCCCCCAAAAATCCCCCTAAAATCCCCTCAAAACCCCCCCAAACCCCACTAAATCCCCCAAAAAAACTCCCAAAAAATCCCAAATTCCCCCCAAACCCCCCAACCCCCCTAAATCCCCCCAAAATCTCCAAAATCCCCCCAAAAAAATAAAAAAATCCCCCAAAACTCCCAAAATCGCCCAAAATTCCCCGCAAAATCCCCCCAAAATCCCCCCAAAAATTAAAAAAATCCCCCAAAAATCCCCCCAAAAATTAAAAAAATCCCCCAAAATCCCCCAAAAATCCCCAAAAATCCCCCAACCCCCCCCAAAATCCCAAAATAAATCCTCCCAAAAATCCCAAAATCCCCCAAAATCCCAAATCCCCCTCAAATCCCCCCAAAAATCACCGCAAAAATTAAAAAAACCCCCGAAAATATCTCCCAAACCCCCCAAAACCCCCCAAAATCCCCAAAAATCCCCCCAAAACCCCCCCAAAACCCCCAAAATCCCAAAAAAAATCCTCCCAAACCCCCCCAAAATCCCAAATCCCCCCAAAATCCCCCCAAAATCCCCCCAAAATCCCCCCAAAAATTAAAAAAATCCCCCAAAATCTCTCCCAAACCCCCCAAAACCCCCCAAAATCCCCCAAAAACTCCCAAAATCCCCCCAAACCCCCCCATCCCCCCTGAAAAATCTCCCCAAAAATTAAAAAAAATCCCAAATTCCCCACAAAACCCCCCCAAACCCCCCCAAAATCCCCCCAAACCCCCCAAACCCCCCCTAAATCCCCCCAAAATCTCCAAAGTCTCCCCAAAATCCCCCCAAAATCCCCCAAAATCCCCTCAAAACCCCCCCAAACCCCACCTAAATCCCCCCAAAAATAACTCCCAAAAAATCCCAAAATCCCCCCCAAATCCCCCTCAAAACCCCCAAACCCCCCAAAACCTCAAAAGTCCCCCCCAAACCTCCCCTAAATCCCAAGACCCCCTAAATCCCCCTCAATCACCCCAAAAATCCCCCAAAAGTCCCCCAAAAAATCCCAAAAACTCCCAAAATCCCCCCAAAAAATCCCCCCAAACCGCCCCAAAAACCCCAAAATCCCCGCAAAAATCCTCGCAAAAATTAAAAAAATCCCCCCAAATCTCTCCCAAACCCCCCAAAACCCCCAAAATCCCCCCAAACCCCCCCCAAAAATCCCCCCAAAAATTAAAAAAATCCCAAATTCCCCCCAAAACCCCCCCAAAATCCCCCTAAATCCCCAAAACTCCAAAAATCCCCCCAAATCCCCCCAAACCCCCCTCAAAAATCCCCCCAAAAATTAAGAAAATCCCAAAACCCCCCCAAAACCCCCAAAATTCCCCCTAAATCCCCCAAAAATCCCCCCAAAACCCCCCCAAAATCCCAAAATCCCAAAAAAATCCTCCCAAAATCCCAAATCCCCCCCAAATCCCCCTCAAATCCCCCCAAACCCCCCCCAAAAATCCCCCCAAAAATTAAGAAAATCCCAAAATTCCCCCCAAAAATCCCCTTAAATCCCCCAAAATCCCCCCAAAATCCCCCCGAAATCCCCCCAAACTCCAAAAATCCCCCCAAATTCCCCCAAATCCCCCTCAAAACCCCCCCAAACTCCCAAAATCCCCAAAAAAAAATCCTCCCAAAAATCCCAAAATCCCCCAAAACCCCAATTCCTCCTCAAATCCCCCAAAATCCCTCCAAAATCCCCCCAAAAATCCCCGCAAAAATTCAAAAAATCCCCCAAAATCTCTCCCAAAACCCCTCAAAAGCGCCCAAAATTCCCCCAAAAATCCCCAAAAATCCCCCCAAAAATTAAAAAAATCCCAAAACCCCCCAAACCCCCCAAACCCCCCAAAAACCCCCCCAAATTTCGGGGTCCCACCTGGTCGCGCCGCTCCTGGGGGAGGCTCCGGCAGCGCTCCAGGGGCTCGCCCCGCCCCCACTCGGTGCAGAGCACGCGGCGCGAGCTCAGCTCGGGCACCACCCCCGGCACCGCGGAAAAAGGGGTCCGAGCCCAGCAGGGACCTGCAACATCCCAAAAAATCCCAAATCCTAAAAAATCCCAAAATTCCGGTGAAAACCCCAAAAAAATCCCATTCAATATGGCGGAAATCCGGCCAGAAATGGGGAAAAACGTCAAAAAGGGCAGAAATTGCCCCAAAATCCCTCCGAGAAAAAGGATTCCGAGCCCAGGAGGGATCAGGGAAATCCCAAAAATCCCAAATCCCAAAAAATCCCAAACCCAAATCCCAAAAAATCCCAAAATTTCCAGTGAAAACCCCAAAAAAAATCCCATTAACTATGGCGGAAATCCGGCCAGAAATGGGGAAAAAGTCAAAAATTGACCCAAAATCCCTCCAGGAAAAGGATTCCGAGCCCAGGAGGGATCAGGGAAATCCCAAAAATCCCAAATCCCAAAAAATCCCAAACCTAAATCCCAAAAAATCCCAAAAATTCCTGTAAAAATCCCAAAAAATTCCCATTGAATATGGCGGAAATCCGGCCAGAAATGGCAAAAAGGGCAAAAATTGCCCCAAAATCCCTCCCAGGAAAAGGGGTCGGAGCCCAGCAGGGACCTGGAAATCCCAAAAATCCCAAATCCCCAAAAATCCCAAAAATTCCAGGGAAAATCCCCAAAGAATTCCCATTCAATATGGC
>NW_026990012.1:0-54000 GCF_036417665.1 Passer domesticus | reverse complement strand
AACCCTAACCCTAACCCTAACCCTAACCCTAACCCTAACCCTAACCCTAACCCTAACCCTAACCCTAACCCTAACCCTAACCCTAACCCTAACCCTAACCCTAACCCTAACCCTAACCCTAACCCTAACCCTAACCCTAACCCTAACCCTAACCCTAACCCTAACCCTAACCCTAACCCTAACCCTAACCCTAACCCTAACCCTAACCCTAACCCTAACCCTAACCCTAACCCTAACCCTAACCCTAACCCTAACCCTAACCCTAACCCTAACCCTAACCCTAACCCTAACCCTAACCCTAACCCTAACCCTAACCCTAACCCTAACCCTAACCCTAACCCTAACCCTAACCCTAACCCTAACCCTAACCCTAACCCTAACCCTAACCCTAACCCTAACCCTAACCCTAACCCTAACCCTAACCCTAACCCTAACCTAACCCTAACCCTAACCCTAACCCTAACCCTAACCCTAACCCTAACCCTAACCCTAACCCTAACCCTAACCCTAACCCTAACCCTAACCCTAACCCTAACCCTAACCCTAACCCTAACCCTAACCCTAACCCTAACCCTAACCCTAACCCTAACCCTAACCCTAACCCTAACCCTAACCCTAACCCTAACCCTAACCCTAACCCTAACCCTAACCCTAACCCTAACCCTAACCCTAACCCTAACCCTAACCCTAACCCTAACCCTAACCCTAACCCTAACCCTAACCCTAACCCTAACCCTAACCCTAACCCTAACCCTAACCCTAACCCTAACCCTAACCCTAACCCTAACCCTAACCCTAACCCTAACCCTAACCCTAACCCTAACCCTAACCCTAACCCTAACCCTAACCCTAACCCTAACCCTAACCCTAACCCTAACCCTAACCCTAACCCTAACCCTAACCCTAACCCTAACCCTAACCCTAACCCTAACCCTAACCCTAACCCTAACCCTAACCCTAACCCTAACCCTAACCCTAACCCTAACCCTAACCCTAACCCTAACCCTAACCCTAACCCTAACCCTAACCCTAACCCTAACCCTAACCCTAACCCTAACCCTAACCCTAACCCTAACCCTAACCCTAACCCTAACCCTAACCCTAACCCTAACCCTAACCCTAACCCTAACCCTAACCCTAACCCTAACCCTAACCCTAACCCTAACCCTAACCCTAACCCTAACCCTAACCCTAACCCTAACCCTAACCCTAACCCTAACCCTAACCCTAACCCTAACCCTAACCCTAACCCTAACCCTAACCCTAACCCTAACCCTAACCCTAACCCTAACCCTAACCCTAACCCTAACCCTAACCCTAACCCTAACCCTAACCCTAACCCTAACCCTAACCCTAACCCTAACCCTAACCCTAACCCTAACCCTAACCCTAACCCTAACCCTAACCCTAACCCTAACCCTAACCCTAACCCTAACCCTAACCCTAACCCTAACCCTAACCCTAACCCTAACCCTAACCCTAACCCTAACCCTAACCCTAACCCTAACCCTAACCCTAACCCTAACCCTAACCCTAACCCTAACCCTAACCCTAACCCTAACCCTAACCCTAACCCTAACCCTAACCCTAACCCTAACCCTAACCCTAACCCTAACCCTAACCCTAACCCTAACCCTAACCCTAACCCTAACCCTAACCCTAACCCTAACCCTAACCCTAACCCTAACCCTAACCCTAACCCTAACCCTAACCCTAACCCTAACCCTAACCCTAACCCTAACCCTAACCCTAACCCTAACCCTAACCCTAACCCTAACCCTAACCCTAACCCTAACCCTAACCCTAACCCTAACCCTAACCCTAACCCTAACCCTAACCCTAACCCTAACCCTAACCCTAACCCTAACCCTAACCCTAACCCTAACCCTAACCCTAACCCTAACCCTAACCCTAACCCTAACCCTAACCCTAACCCTAACCCTAACCCTAACCCTAACCCTAACCCTAACCCTAACCCTAACCCTAACCCTAACCCTAACCCTAACCCTAACCCTAACCCTAACCCTAACCCTAACCCTAACCCTAACCCTAACCCTAACCCTAACCCTAACCCTAACCCTAACCCTAACCCTAACCCTAACCCTAACCCTAACCCTAACCCTAACCCTAACCCTAACCCTAACCCTAACCCTAACCCTAACCCTAACCCTAACCCTAACCCTAACCCTAACCCTAACCCTAACCCTAACCCTAACCCTAACCCTAACCCTAACCCTAACCCTAACCCTAACCCTAACCCTAACCCTAACCCTAACCCTAACCCTAACCCTAACCCTAACCCTAACCCTAACCCTAACCCTAACCCTAACCCTAACCCTAACCCTAACCCTAACCCTAACCCTAACCCTAACCCTAACCCTAACCCTAACCCTAACCCTAACCCTAACCCTAACCCTAACCCTAACCCTAACCCTAACCCTAACCCTAACCCTAACCCTAACCCTAACCCTAACCCTAACCCTAACCCTAACCCTAACCCTAACCCTAACCCTAACCCTAACCCTAACCCTAACCCTAACCCTAACCCTAACCCTAACCCTAACCCTAACCCTAACCCTAACCCTAACCCTAACCCTAACCCTAACCCTAACCCTAACCCTAACCCTAACCCTAACCCTAACCCTAACCCTAACCCTAACCCTAACCCTAACCCTAACCCTAACCCTAACCCTAACCCTAACCCTAACCCTAACCCTAACCCTAACCCTAACCCTAACCCTAACCCTAACCCTAACCCTAACCCTAACCCTAACCCTAACCCTAACCCTAACCCTAACCCTAACCCTAACCCTAACCCTAACCCTAACCCTAACCCTAACCCTAACCCTAACCCTAACCCTAACCCTAACCCTAACCCTAACCCTAACCCTAACCCTAACCCTAACCCTAACCCTAACCCTAACCCTAACCCTAACCCTAACCCTAACCCTAACCCTAACCCTAACCCTAACCCTAACCCTAACCCTAACCCTAACCCTAACCCTAACCCTAACCCTAACCCTAACCCTAACCCTAACCCTAACCCTAACCCTAACCCTAACCCTAACCCTAACCCTAACCCTAACCCTAACCCTAACCCTAACCCTAACCCTAACCCTAACCCTAACCCTAACCCTAACCCTAACCCTAACCCTAACCCTAACCCTAACCCTAACCCTAACCCTAACCCTAACCCTAACCCTAACCCTAACCCTAACCCTAACCCTAACCCTAACCCTAACCCTAACCCTAACCCTAACCCTAACCCTAACCCTAACCCTAACCCTAACCCTAACCCTAACCCTAACCCTAACCCTAACCCTAACCCTAACCCTAACCCTAACCCTAACCCTAACCCTAACCCTAACCCTAACCCTAACCCTAACCCTAACCCTAACCCTAACCCTAACCCTAACCCTAACCCTAACCCTAACCCTAACCCTAACCCTAACCCTAACCCTAACCCTAACCCTAACCCTAACCCTAACCCTAACCCTAACCCTAACCCTAACCCTAACCCTAACCCTAACCCTAACCCTAACCCTAACCCTAACCCTAACCCTAACCCTAACCCTAACCCTAACCCTAACCCTAACCCTAACCCTAACCCTAACCCTAACCCTAACCCTAACCCTAACCCTAACCCTAACCCTAACCCTAACCCTAACCCTAACCCTAACCCTAACCCTAACCCTAACCCTAACCCTAACCCTAACCCTAACCCTAACCCTAACCCTAACCCTAACCCTAACCCTAACCCTAACCCTAACCCTAACCCTAACCCTAACCCTAACCCTAACCCTAACCCTAACCCTAACCCTAACCCTAACCCTAACCCTAACCCTAACCCTAACCCTAACCCTAACCCTAACCCTAACCCTAACCCTAACCCTAACCCTAACCCTAACCCTAACCCTAACCCTAACCCTAACCCTAACCCTAACCCTAACCCTAACCCTAACCCTAACCCTAACCCTAACCCTAACCCTAACCCTAACCCTAACCCTAACCCTAACCCTAACCCTAACCCTAACCCTAACCCTAACCCTAACCCTAACCCTAACCCTAACCCTAACCCTAACCCTAACCCTAACCCTAACCCTAACCCTAACCCTAACCCTAACCCTAACCCTAACCCTAACCCTAACCCTAACCCTAACCCTAACCCTAACCCTAACCCTAACCCTAACCCTAACCCTAACCCTAACCCTAACCCTAACCCTAACCCTAACCCTAACCCTAACCCTAACCCTAACCCTAACCCTAACCCTAACCCTAACCCTAACCCTAACCCTAACCCTAACCCTAACCCTAACCCTAACCCTAACCCTAACCCTAACCCTAACCCTAACCTAACCCTAACCCTAACCCTAACCCTAACCCTAACCCTAACCCTAACCCTAACCCTAACCCTAACCCTAACCCTAACCCTAACCCTAACCCTAACCCTAACCCTAACCCTAACCCTAACCCTAACCCTAACCCTAACCCTAACCCTAACCCTAACCCTAACCCTAACCCTAACCCTAACCCTAACCCTAACCCTAACCCTAACCCTAACCCTAACCCTAACCCTAACCCTAACCCTAACCCTAACCCTAACCCTAACCCTAACCCTAACCCTAACCCTAACCCTAACCCTAACCCTAACCCTAACCCTAACCCTAACCCTAACCCTAACCCTAACCCTAACCCTAACCCTAACCCTAACCCTAACCCTAACCCTAACCCTAACCCTAACCCTAACCCTAACCCTAACCCTAACCCTAACCCTAACCCTAACCCTAACCCTAACCCTAACCCTAACCCTAACCCTAACCCTAACCCTAACCCTAACCCTAACCCTAACCCTAACCCTAACCCTAACCCTAACCCTAACCCTAACCCTAACCCTAACCCTAACCCTAACCCTAACCCTAACCCTAACCCTAACCCTAACCCCTAACCCTAACCCTAACCCTAACCCTAACCCTAACCCTAACCCTAACCCTAACCCTAACCCTAACCCTAACCCTAACCCTAACCCTAACCCTAACCCTAACCCTAACCCTAACCCTAACCCTAACCCTAACCCTAACCCTAACCCTAACCCTAACCCTAACCCTAACCCTAACCCTAACCCTAACCCTAACCCTAACCCTAACCCTAACCCTAACCCTAACCCTAACCCTAACCCTAACCCTAACCCTAACCCTAACCCTAACCCTAACCCTAACCCTAACCCTAACCCTAACCCTAACCCTAACCCTAACCCTAACCCTAACCCTAACCCTAACCCTAACCCTAACCCTAACCCTAACCCTAACCCTAACCCTAACCCTAACCCTAACCCTAACCCTAACCCTAACCCTAACCCTAACCCTAACCCTAACCCTAACCCTAACCCTAACCCTAACCCTAACCCTAACCCTAACCCTAACCCTAACCCTAACCCTAACCCTAACCCTAACCCTAACCCTAACCCTAACCCTAACCCTAACCCTAACCCTAACCCTAACCCTAACCCTAACCCTAACCCTAACCCTAACCCTAACCCTAACCCTAACCCTAACCCTAACCCTAACCCTAACCCTAACCCTAACCCTAACCCTAACCCTAACCCTAACCCTAACCCTAACCCTAACCCTAACCCTAACCCTAACCCTAACCCTAACCCTAACCCTAACCCTAACCCTAACCCTAACCCTAACCCTAACCCTAACCCTAACCCTAACCCTAACCCTAACCCTAACCCTAACCCTAACCCTAACCCTAACCCTAACCCTAACCCTAACCCTAACCCTAACCCTAACCCTAACCCTAACCCTAACCCTAACCCTAACCCTAACCCTAACCCTAACCCTAACCCTAACCCTAACCCTAACCCTAACCCTAACCCTAACCCTAACCCTAACCCTAACCCTAACCCTAACCCTAACCCTAACCCTAACCCTAACCCTAACCCTAACCCTAACCCTAACCCTAACCCTAACCCTAACCCTAACCCTAACCCTAACCCTAACCCTAACCCTAACCCTAACCCTAACCCTAACCCTAACCCTAACCCTAACCCTAACCCTAACCCTAACCCTAACCCTAACCCTAACCCTAACCCTAACCCTAACCCTAACCCTAACCCTAACCCTAACCCTAACCCTAACCCTAACCCTAACCCTAACCCTAACCCTAACCCTAACCCTAACCCTAACCCTAACCCTAACCCTAACCCTAACCCTAACCCTAACCCTAACCCTAACCCTAACCCTAACCCTAACCCTAACCCTAACCCTAACCCTAACCCTAACCCTAACCCTAACCCTAACCCTAACCCTAACCCTAACCCTAACCCTAACCCTAACCCTAACCCTAACCCTAACCCTAACCCTAACCCTAACCCTAACCCTAACCCTAACCCTAACCCTAACCCTAACCCTAACCCTAACCCTAACCCTAACCCTAACCCTAACCCTAACCCTAACCCTAACCCTAACCCTAACCCTAACCCTAACCCTAACCCTAACCCTAACCCTAACCCTAACCCTAACCCTAACCCTAACCCTAACCCTAACCCTAACCCTAACCCTAACCCTAACCCTAACCCTAACCCTAACCCTAACCCTAACCCTAACCCTAACCCTAACCCTAACCCTAACCCTAACCCTAACCCTAACCCTAACCCTAACCCTAACCCTAACCCTAACCCTAACCCTAACCCTAACCCTAACCCTAACCCTAACCCTAACCCTAACCCTAACCCTAACCCTAACCCTAACCCTAACCCTAACCCTAACCCTAACCCTAACCCTAACCCTAACCCTAACCCTAACCCTAACCCTAACCCTAACCCTAACCCTAACCCTAACCCTAACCCTAACCCTAACCCTAACCCTAACCCTAACCCTAACCCTAACCCTAACCCTAACCCTAACCCTAACCCTAACCCTAACCCTAACCCTAACCCTAACCCTAACCCTAACCCTAACCCTAACCCTAACCCTAACCCTAACCCTAACCCTAACCCTAACCCTAACCCTAACCCTAACCCTAACCCTAACCCTAACCCTAACCCTAACCCTAACCCTAACCCTAACCCTAACCCTAACCCTAACCCTAACCCTAACCCTAACCCTAACCCTAACCCTAACCCTAACCCTAACCCTAACCCTAACCCTAACCCTAACCCTAACCCTAACCCTAACCCTAACCCTAACCCTAACCCTAACCCTAACCCTAACCCTAACCCTAACCCTAACCCTAACCCTAACCCTAACCCTAACCCTAACCCTAACCCTAACCCTAACCCTAACCCTAACCCTAACCCTAACCCTAACCCCTAACCCTAACCCTAACCCTAACCCTAACCCTAACCCTAACCCTAACCCTAACCCTAACCCTAACCCTAACCCTAACCCTAACCCTAACCCTAACCCTAACCCTAACCCTAACCCTAACCCTAACCCTAACCCTAACCCTAACCCTAACCCTAACCCTAACCCTAACCCTAACCCTAACCCTAACCCTAACCCTAACCCTAACCCTAACCCTAACCCTAACCCTAACCCTAACCCTAACCCTAACCCTAACCCTAACCCTAACCCTAACCTAACCCTAACCCTAACCCTAACCCTAACCCTAACCCTAACCCTAACCCTAACCCTAACCCTAACCCTAACCCTAACCCTAACCCTAACCCTAACCCTAACCCTAACCCTAACCCTAACCCTAACCCTAACCCTAACCCTAACCCTAACCCTAACCCTAACCCTAACCCTAACCCTAACCCTAACCCTAACCCTAACCCTAACCCTAACCCTAACCCTAACCCTAACCCTAACCCTAACCCTAACCCTAACCCTAACCCTAACCCTAACCCTAACCCTAACCCTAACCCTAACCCTAACCCTAACCCTAACCCTAACCCTAACCCTAACCCTAACCCTAACCCTAACCCTAACCCTAACCCTAACCCTAACCCTAACCCTAACCCTAACCCTAACCCTAACCCTAACCCTAACCCTAACCCTAACCCTAACCCTAACCCTAACCCTAACCCTAACCCTAACCCTAACCCTAACCCTAACCCTAACCCTAACCCTAACCCTAACCCTAACCCTAACCCTAACCCTAACCCTAACCCTAACCCTAACCCTAACCCTAACCCTAACCCTAACCCTAACCCTAACCCTAACCCTAACCCTAACCCTAACCCTAACCCTAACCCTAACCCTAACCCTAACCCTAACCCTAACCCTAACCCTAACCCTAACCCTAACCCTAACCCTAACCCTAACCCTAACCCTAACCCTAACCCTAACCCTAACCCTAACCCTAACCCTAACCCTAACCCTAACCCTAACCCTAACCCTAACCCTAACCCTAACCCTAACCCTAACCCTAACCCTAACCCTAACCCTAACCCTAACCCTAACCCTAACCCTAACCCTAACCCTAACCCTAACCCTAACCCTAACCCTAACCCTAACCCTAACCCTAACCCTAACCCTAACCCTAACCCTAACCCTAACCCTAACCCTAACCCTAACCCTAACCCTAACCCTAACCCTAACCCTAACCCTAACCCTAACCCTAACCCTAACCCTAACCCTAACCCTAACCCTAACCCTAACCCTAACCCTAACCCTAACCCTAACCCTAACCCTAACCCTAACCCTAACCCTAACCCTAACCCTAACCCTAACCCTAACCCTAACCCTAACCCTAACCCTAACCCTAACCCTAACCCTAACCCTAACCCTAACCCTAACCCTAACCCTAACCCTAACCCTAACCCTAACCCTAACCCTAACCCTAACCCTAACCCTAACCCTAACCCTAACCCTAACCCTAACCCTAACCCTAACCCTAACCCTAACCCTAACCCTAACCCTAACCCTAACCCTAACCCTAACCCTAACCCTAACCCTAACCCTAACCCTAACCCTAACCCTAACCCTAACCCTAACCCTAACCCTAACCCTAACCCTAACCCTAACCCTAACCCTAACCCTAACCCTAACCCTAACCCTAACCCTAACCCTAACCCTAACCCTAACCCTAACCCTAACCCTAACCCTAACCCTAACCCTAACCCTAACCCTAACCCTAACCCTAACCCTAACCCTAACCCTAACCCTAACCCTAACCCTAACCCTAACCCTAACCCTAACCCTAACCCTAACCCTAACCCTAACCCTAACCCTAACCCTAACCCTAACCCTAACCCTAACCCTAACCCTAACCTAACCCTAACCCTAACCCTAACCCTAACCCTAACCCTAACCCTAACCCTAACCCTAACCCTAACCCTAACCCTAACCCTAACCCTAACCCTAACCCTAACCCTAACCCTAACCCTAACCCTAACCCTAACCCTAACCCTAACCCTAACCCTAACCCTAACCCTAACCCTAACCCTAACCCTAACCCTAACCCTAACCCTAACCCTAACCCTAACCCTAACCCTAACCCTAACCCTAACCCTAACCCTAACCCTAACCCTAACCCTAACCCTAACCCTAACCCTAACCCTAACCCTAACCCTAACCCTAACCCTAACCCTAACCCTAACCCTAACCCTAACCCTAACCCTAACCCTAACCCTAACCCTAACCCTAACCCTAACCCTAACCCTAACCCTAACCCTAACCCTAACCCTAACCTAACCCTAACCCTAACCCTAACCCTAACCCTAACCCTAACCCTAACCCTAACCCTAACCCTAACCCTAACCCTAACCCTAACCCTAACCCTAACCCTAACCCTAACCCTAACCCTAACCCTAACCCTAACCCTAACCCTAACCCTAACCCTAACCCTAACCCTAACCCTAACCCTAACCCTAACCCTAACCCTAACCCTAACCCTAACCCTAACCCTAACCCTAACCCTAACCCTAACCCTAACCCTAACCCTAACCCTAACCCTAACCCTAACCCTAACCCTAACCCTAACCCTAACCCTAACCCTAACCCTAACCCTAACCCTAACCCTAACCCTAACCCTAACCCTAACCCTAACCCTAACCCTAACCCTAACCCTAACCCTAACCCTAACCCTAACCCTAACCCTAACCCTAACCCTAACCCTAACCCTAACCCTAACCCTAACCCTAACCCTAACCCTAACCCTAACCCTAACCCTAACCCTAACCCTAACCCTAACCCTAACCCTAACCCTAACCCTAACCCTAACCCTAACCCTAACCCTAACCCTAACCCTAACCCTAACCCTAACCCTAACCCTAACCCTAACCCTAACCCTAACCCTAACCCTAACCCTAACCCTAACCCTAACCCTAACCCTAACCCTAACCCTAACCCTAACCCTAACCCTAACCCTAACCCTAACCCTAACCCTAACCCTAACCCTAACCCTAACCCTAACCCTAACCCTAACCCTAACCCTAACCCTAACCCTAACCCTAACCCTAACCCTAACCCTAACCCTAACCCTAACCCTAACCCTAACCCTAACCCTAACCCTAACCCTAACCCTAACCCTAACCCTAACCCTAACCCTAACCCTAACCCTAACCCTAACCCTAACCCTAACCCTAACCCTAACCCTAACCCTAACCCTAACCCTAACCCTAACCCTAACCCTAACCCTAACCCTAACCCTAACCCTAACCCTAACCCTAACCCTAACCCTAACCCTAACCCTAACCCTAACCCTAACCCTAACCCTAACCCTAACCCTAACCCTAACCCTAACCCTAACCCTAACCCTAACCCTAACCCTAACCCTAACCCTAACCCTAACCCTAACCCTAACCCTAACCCTAACCCTAACCCTAACCCTAACCCTAACCCTAACCCTAACCCTAACCCTAACCCTAACCCTAACCCTAACCCTAACCCTAACCCTAACCCTAACCCTAACCCTAACCCTAACCCTAACCCTAACCCTAACCCTAACCCTAACCCTAACCCTAACCCTAACCCTAACCCTAACCCTAACCCTAACCCTAACCCTAACCCTAACCCTAACCCTAACCCTAACCCTAACCCTAACCCTAACCCTAACCCTAACCCTAACCCTAACCCTAACCCTAACCCTAACCCTAACCCTAACCCTAACCCTAACCCTAACCCTAACCCTAACCCTAACCCTAACCCTAACCCTAACCCTAAACCCTAACCCCCTAACCCCCTAACCCCTAACCCTAACCCTAACCCTAACCCTAACCCCTGACCATGACCCCTCACCCTTGACCCTTGACCCCTAACCAAGACCCCTGACCCCTGACCCTGGCCCCTGACCCCTAACCCCTAACCACGACCCCAGACCCTGACCCTGACCCCTGACCCCTAGCCATGACCCTGACCCCTGACCCCTGACCCCTGACCCCTTACAATGGCCCCTGAGTCCTGATCCTTAACCCTGACCCTTGATCCCCTGACTCCTGACCCCTGACCCCTGACCCCTAACCATGACCCTGACCCCTGACCCCTGACCCTTGACCCCTGACCCCTGACCCCTAACCATGACTCCTGACCTTTGACCCCTGACCCCTGACCATGACCCCTGAGCCCTGACAATGACCCCTGACCCCTGACCCCTGTGCCCTGACCTCTGACCACTCACCCCAGACCCCTGACCCCTGACCCTGACCCTGATCCCTGACCCTGACCCCTAACCCTGACCCCTGACCACTAACCATGACCCCATTCCCTGACCCCTCACGCCTGACCCTTACCTTACCCCCTGACCCCTGACCCTGACCCCTGACCCCTAACCATGACCCCTGACCCTGACCTTGACCCCCTGACCCCTGACCCCTAACCATGACCCCTCTACCTTTAACCCCTGACCCCTGATCCCTAACCCCGACCCCTGACTCCCGACCCCTGAGCCCTGACTCTGACCCTTGACCCCTGACCCCTGACCACTCACCCCAGACAGCTTCCCCCTGATCCCTGACCCTGACCCCAAACCATGACCCTGACCCCTGACCCCTAAACATGACCCCTGACCCCTGACCCCTGAACCCTGACCCCTGACCCTGACCCCTGACCACTAACCATGACCCCATTCCCTGACCCCTGACGCCTAACCATTCCCTGATCCCTGACCCCTGACCCCTGACCCTGACCCCTGACCCCTAACCATGAACATGACCCCTAACCATGACCCCTGACCCTGACCCCTGACCCCTGACCCCTAACCATGACCCTGACCCCTGACCCCTGACCCCTGAGTCCTGATCCCTAACTCTGACCCCTGACCCCCTGACCCCTGACCCCTGACCCCTGACCCCTAACCATGACCCCTGACCCTGACCGCTGACACCTAACCATGACCCCATTCCCTGTCCCTGACCCCGACCCCTAACCATGACGCTGACCCTTGACCACTGACCCCTGACCCCTACTAAAGACCCCTGACCCCTGACCCATGACCATGACCCCTGACCTTTGACCCCTGACGCCTGACCCCTGACCCTGACCCCTGATCCCTGACCCTGACCCCTAACCATGACCCCTGACCCCTGACCCCTGACCCCTGACCCCTGACCCTGACCCCTGACCACTAACCATGACCCCATTCCCTGACCCCTGACGCCTAACCATTCCCTGATCCCTGACCCCTGACCCCTGACCCTGACCCCTGACCCCTAACCATGAACCTGGCCCCCTGACTCCTGACCTCCTGACGCCTGATCCCGTGACCCCTGACCCTTGACCCCAGACCCCTGACCCCTAACCATGACCCCTGACCCCTAACCATGACCCCTGACCCTGACCCTGACCCCTGACCCCTGACCCCTGACCCCTAACCATGACCCTGACCCCTGACCCCTGACCCCTGAATCCTGATCCCTAACTCTGACCCCTGACCCCCTGACCCCCTGACCTTTGACCCCTGACCCCTAACCATGACCCCTGACCCTGACCCTGACACCTAACCATGACCCCATTCCCTGACCCTGACCCCGACCCCTAACCATGACCCTGACCCTTGACCACTAACCCCTGACCCCTACTAATGACCCCTGACCCCTGCCCCATGACCATGACCCCTGACCCCTGACCCCTGACCCCTGACCCCTTACCATGACCCCTGACCGTGACTCTGACCACTGACCCCTAACCATGACCACTGACTCCAGGCCCCTGACCTCCTGACCTCTGACTCCTGACCCCTACGCCTGACCCCTGACCCCTGACCCCCTGACCCCCTGACACCTGACCCCCTGACCCCTGACCCCTGACCCCTAACCATGACCCCTTACCTTTGACCCCTGACCCCAGATCCCTAACCCTGACCCCTGACCCCCAACCCCTGAGCCCTGACTCTGACCCCCGACCACTCACCCCAGACAGCTGACCTCTGATCCCTGACCCTGACCCCAAACCATGACCCTGACCCCTGACCCCTAACCATGACCCCTGACCCTGACCCCTAACCATGAACCTGACCCCCTGACTTTTGACCTCCTGACCACTAATCCCCTGACCCCTGACCCCTAACCATGACCCCTGACCCCTGACCCCTAACCATGACCCCTGACCCTGACCCTGATACCTGACCCCTAACCATGACCCTGACCCCTGACCCCTGACCCCTGAGTCCTGATCCCTAACTCTGACCCCTGACCCCCTGACCCCCTGACCCCTGACCCCTAACCATGACCCCATTCCCTGACCGCTGACCCCTAACCATGACCCCATTCCCTGACCCTGACCCTGACCCCTAACCATGACCATGACCCTTGACCCCTGACCCCTACTAATGACCCCTGACCCCTGACGCCTGACCCCTGACCCTGACCCCTGATCCCTAACCCTGACCCCTGACCCCCGACCCCTGAGCCCTGACTCTGACCCCTGACCCCTGACTCCTGATCCCTGACTCTGACCCCTGACCCCTGACCCCTGACCATGACCCCTGACCATGACCCCTGACAGTGACTCTGACCCCTTACCACTAACCATGACCCCTGGCTCCTGACCCCTGACCCCTGACCCCTGACCCCTGACTTTGACCCCTGACCCCGACCCCTGACTCAGACCCCTGACCCCTGACCCCTAACCATGACCCCCTGACCCCTGACTCCTGACCCCTGACACCTGACCCCTGACCCCTGACCCTTGACCCCTTAGCCTGACCCCTGATCTTTGACCCCTGACCCCGACCCCTGACCTCTGACTCTGACCCCTGACCCCTAACCATGACCCCATTCCCTGACCCCTAACCATGACCCTGACCCCTGACCTCTCACCCCAGACAGCTGACCCCTGACCCCTAACCATGACCCCTGACCCCCGACCCCTGACTCTGACCCCTGACCTCTGACCACTCACCCCAGACCCCTGACCCCTGAACACTGACCCTGACCCTGATCCTTGACCCTAACCCCTGACCCCTGACCCCCTGAGCCCTGACCTTGACCCTGACCCCTTACCCCTAGCCATGACCCCTGACCCCCTGACCCCTGATCCCTGACCCTGACCCCTGTCCCCTGAGTCCCGACCCCTGACCCCTGACCCCTGACCCCTGACCCTGATCCCTGATCCCTAATCATGAACTTGACCCCTGACCCCTAACCATGACCCCAGACCCAGACCCTGACCCCTGACCCCTAACCATGACCCCAGACCTTGACCCTGACCCCTAACCATGACCCTGAACCCTGACCCCCTATCCCTGACCCCTGAGTCCTGATCCCAAACCCTGACCCTGACCCCTATGACCCCTGACCCTTGACCCATCACCCCTGACCTTGACCCATGACCCATGACCCATGACCCCTGACCCCCTGACCCCTGACCCCTGAACCCTGAACCCTGAACCCTGACCCATGACCCATGACCATGAACCCTGACCTTTGACCCTGACCCCTAACCATGACCCCTGACCCTGACCCATGACCCCGACCCCTGAGCCCTGACTCTGACCCCTAACCATGACCCCTGACCCCTGAACTCTGACCCCTAACAATGACCCCTGACCCCTGACCCCTGGGTCCTGATCCCTAACCCTGACCCCTGACCACTGACCCCTAACCATGACCCCTGACCCTGACCCCTGACCCCTAACCATGACCCTGACCCCTGACCCCCTGACCCTTGACCCCTGACCTCTGACCCCTAACAATGACCCCCGACCCCTGCCCCTGACCCTGACCCCTGATCCCTAACCCTGACCCCTGACCCCCGACCCCTGAGCCCTGACTCTTACCCCGACCCCTGAGTCCTGATCCCTAACCCTGACTGCTGACCCCTGACCCCTGACCCTAAATCTGACACCTAACACCTCACCCTAACCTAACCCTAAAACACACCTCCAACAACCTAGAAACACACGAAACATCCAGAGCGATTTGAAAACACTTTAAAACCACCCAAAACCACATGCAAACTCATGGCGTAGAACTGGAGGAGAAACATGCCTAAGACGCATGTCAAACAGCCTAGAAAGGCAAAAAACAGCCCAAGACATTTGATAATCCTCCCTAATCACGCAAAAAACCCCTGTAAAGTCATGCTATACGAAAGGACCAGAAACTCGCCTGACTTCAATAGTTTGCAAAAGCACAAAACAGTCCAAGACATTTGAAAAGACTAACCAAGCTAAAACACCTTGCAAGTCATGCTATACAATAGGACCAGAAACACGCCTCAAACGCCCCTCCAGCAGCCTACTAACACACAAAAAATCATGAGACATTTGAAAAAAATGTAAAAACACCTGTAAACTCATGCAATACATAAGGACCAGGAAAACGCCTTATACGCTCCTCCAACACCTTACAAAAACACAAAACAGCCCAAGGCTTTTGAAAACACTCTGTAACTACGCGAAAACAGCTGCAATATCATGATATTCAAAAGGAACAGAAATAGGCCGAAGACGCTCCTCCAACAGCCTAAAATCACACCAAACATCTCAGGACATTTGAAAACACGCCGTAAATACGCGAAAACACCTGCAATATCATGCTTTTCAAAAGGGCCAGAAACAGGCCGAAGACGCTCCTCCAGCAGCCTAAAATCACACCAAACATCTCACGACATTTGAAAACACGCTGTAAATGCGCGAAAACACTTGCAATATCATGCAATACAAAAGGAGCAGAATAACGCCCAAGACTCACCTCTAGCAGCCTGTATAGGCAGAAAGCAGCCTGTGGCTTTTGAAAACACTGTACAACCGCCTGAAAACACCTGAAAAGTCATGATACAGAACAGGACCAGGTACCCGCCTTATACGCTCTTCCAACAGCCTACAAACATACAAAACAGCCCGAGGTGTTTGAAGACACTCTGTAACTAAGCGAAAACACCTGCAATATCATGCAATTCAACAGGACCAGAATCGTGCTGAAGACGCTCCTCCAATAGCTTAGAATCACAGCAAAGAGTCCGAGACATTTGTAAACTGCGCGAAAACACTTGCAAAGTCATGCTAAAAGACAAGGACCAGAAACACAGCGAAGACGCTTTTCCAGCAGTCTAAAAATACACAAAACATTCCGAAGCATTTGAAAACACTCTTTATACACGCGAAAACACCTTCCAAGTCATGCTATACAATAGGACCAGAAACACGCCTAAGACTCACCTCTAGCAGCCTGAATACGCACAAAACAGCCCGAGGCTTTTGAAAACACTGTACAACCACCTGAAAACAGCTGCAAATTCAAGATACAGAACAGGGCTAGATACACGCCTGATACGCTCTTCCAACAGCCTACAAACACACAAAACAGCCCGAGGCTTTTGAAAACACTCTGTAGCTACGTGAAAACCCCTGCAATATCGTGCTTTTCAAAAGGACCAGAAACAGGCCGAAGACGCTCCTCCAGCAGCCTAAAATCACACCAAACATCTCACGACATTTGAAAACACGCTGTAAATACGCGAAAACACTTGCAATATCATGCAATACAAAAGGAGCAGAATAACGCCCAAGACTCACCTCTAGCAGCCTGTATAGGCAGAAAGCAGCCTGTGGCTTTGGAACACACTGTACAACAGCCTCAAAACACCTGAAAAGTCATGATGCAGAACAGGACCAGGTACCCGCTTTATACAATCTTCCAACAGCCTAAAATCACACAAAACAGCCCGAGGCTTTTAGAAACACTCTGTAGCTACGTGAAAAAACCTGCAATATCATGCTTTTCAACAGGACCAAAAACAGGCCGAAGACGCTCCTCCAGCAGCGTAAAATCACACCAAACATCTCACGACATTTGAAAACACACTGTAAATACGCGAAAACACCTGCAATGTCTTGCTTTACAATAGGACCAGAAACAGACCGAAGACGCTCCTCCAGCAGCCTAAAATCACACCAAACATCTCACGACATTTGAAAACACTGGAAAACTACGCCAAAACACCTCCAATGTCATGCAATACAAAAGGACCAGAAACACGCCTTATACGCTCCTCCAACAGCCTCCAAACACACAAAACAGCCCGAACCTTTTGAAAACACTCTGTAACTACGTGAAAACACCTGCAATATCGTGCTTTTCAAAAGGACCAGAAAGAGGCCTGAGACTCACCTCTAGCTGCCTGTATACGCACAAAACAGCCCGAGGCTTTTGAAAACACAGTACAACCACTTGAAAACAGCTGCAAATTCATGATACAGAACAGAACTAGATACACGCCTTATACGCTCATCCAACAGCCTACAAACACACAAAACAGATGGAGCCTTTTGAAAACACTCTGTAACTAATCGAAAACACCTGCAATATCATGCTATACTATAGGACCAGAAATACGCCTAAGACTCACCTCTAGCAGCCTGAATACGCACAAAACAGCCCGAGGCTTTTGAAAACACTGTATAACCACCTGAAAATATCTGAAAATTCAAGATACAGAACAGAACTAGATACTCCCCTTATACGCTCTTCCAACAGCCTACAAACACACAAAACAGCCCGAGCCTTTTAAAAACACTCTGTAGCTACGCGAAAACCCCTGCAATATCGTGCTTTTCAAAGGGACCAGAAACAGGCCGAAGACGCTCCTCCAGCAGCCTAAAATCACACCAAACATCTCAGGACACTTGAAAACACCGGAAAACTACGCCAAAACACCTGCAATGTCATGCAATACAAAAGGACCAGAAACACGCCTTATGCGCTCCTCCAACAGCCTCCAAACACACAAAACAGCCCGAGCCTTTTGAAAACACTCTGTAACTAAGCGAAAACACCTGCAATATCATGCTATTCCACAGGACCTGAAACAGGCCGAAGACGCTCCTCCAATAGCTTAAAATCACACCAAACAGTCCGAGACATTTGAAAACTGCGCGAAAACACCTGCAAAGTCATGCTAAAAGACAAGGACCAGAAACACAGCGAAGATGCTTTTCCAGTAGTCTAAAAATACACAAAACATTCCGAGGCATTTGAAAACACTCTGTAACTAAGCGAAAACACCTTCCATATCATGCTATACTATAGGACCAGAAAATCGCCTAAGACTCACCTCTAGCAGCCTGTATACGCACAAAACAGCCCGAGGCTTCTGAAAACACTGTACAACCACCTGAAAACAGCTGCAAATTCATGATACTGAACAGGACTAGATACACGCCTTATACGCTCTTTCAACAGCCTTCAAACACACAAAACATACGGAGCCTTTTGCAAACACTCTGGAGCTACGTGAGAAAACCTGCAATAGCGTGCTTTTCAAAAGGACCAGAAACAGGCCGAAGACGCTCCTCCAACAGCCTAAAATCACACCAAACATCTCACGACATTTGAAAACACGCTGTAAATACGCGAAAACACCTGCAATATCTTGCCCCTAAATAGGACCAGAAACAGGCCGAAGACGCTCCTCCAGCAGCCTAAAATCACACCAAACATCTCACGACACTTGAAAACACTGGAAAACTACGCCAAAACACCTGCAATGTCATGCAATACAAAAGGACCAGAAACACGCCTTATACGCTCCTCCAACAACCTCCAAACACACAAAACAGCCCGAGCCTTTTAAAAACACTCTGTAGCTACGTAAAAACACCTGCAATATCGTGCTTTTCAACAGGACCAGAACCAGGCCGAAGACGCTCCTCCAGCAGACTAAAATCACACCAAACATCTCACGACATTTGAAAACACTGGAAAACTACGCCAAAACACCTGCAATGTCATGCAATACAAAAGGACCAGAAACACGCCTTATACGCTCCTCCAACAGCCTCCAAACACACAAAACAGCCCGAGCCTTTTGAAAACACTCTGTAACTACGTGAAAACACCTGCAATATCGTGCTTTTCAAAGGGACCAGAAACAGGCCGAAGACGCTCCTCCAGCAGCCTAAAATCACACCAAACATCTCAGGACACTTGAAAACACCGGAAAACTACGCCAAAACACCTGCAATGTCATGCAATACAAAAGGACCAGAAACAGGCCTTATGCGCTCCTCCAACAGCCTCCAAACACACAAAACAGCCCGAGGCATTTGAAAACACTCTGTAACTAAGCGAAAACACCTGCAATATCATGCTATTCCACAGGACCTGAAACAGGCCGAAGACGCTCCTCCAATAGCTTAAAATCACACCAAACAGTCCGAGACATTTGAAAACTGCACGAAAACACCTGCAAAGTCATGCTAAAAGACAAGGACCAGAAACACAGCGAAGATGCTTTTCCAGTAGTCTAAAAATACACAAAACATTCCGAGGCATTTGAAAACACTCTGTAACTAAGCGAAAACACCTTCCATATCATGCTATACTATAGGACCAGAAAATCGCCTAAGACTCACCTCTAGCTGCCTGTATACGCACAAAACAGCCCGAGGCTTTTGAAAACACTGTACAACCACTTGAAAACAGCTGCAAATTCATGATACAGAACAGAACTAGATACTCGCCTTATACGCTCTTCCAACAGCCTCCAAACACACAAAACAGCCCGAGGAATTTGAAAACACTCTGTAAATAAGAGAAAACACCTGCAATATCATGCTATACTATAGGACCAGAATCGGCAGAAGACGCTCCTCCAACAGCCTAAAATCACACCAAACATCTCACGACATTTGAAAACACGCTGTAAATACGGGAAAACACCTGCAATATCATGCTCTTCCAAAGGGTGAGAACCAGGCCGAAGACGCTCCTCCAGCAGCCTAAAATCACACCAAACATCTCAGAACATTTGAAAACACTGGAGAACTACGCCAAAACACCTGCAATGTCATGCAATACAAAAGGACCAGAAACACGCCTTATACGCTCCTCCAACAGCCTAAAATCACACCAAACATCTCACGACATTTGAAAACACGCTGTAAATACGCGAAAACACTTGCAATATCATGCAATAGAAAAGGAGCAGAATAACGCCCAAGACTCACCTCTAGCAGCCTGTATAGGCAGAAAGCAGCCTGTGACTTTTGAAAACACTGTACAACCACCTGAAAACACCTGAAAAGTCATGATACAGAACAGGACCAGGTACCCGCCTTATACGCTCTTCCAACAGCCTACAAACATACAAAACAGCCCGAGGTGTTTGAAGACACTCTGTAACTACGCGAAAACATCTGCAATATCATGCTATTCCACACGTCCAGAAACAGGCCGAAGACGCTCCTCCAGCAATCTAAAATCACACCAAACCTCTAACCACATCTGAAAACACTGGAAAACTATGCGAAAACACCTGCAATATCATGCAATTCAACAGGACCAGAATCGTGCTGAAGACGCTCCTCCAATAGCTTAGAATCACAGCAAAAAGTCCGAGACATTTGTAAACTGCGCGAAAACACCTGCAAAGCCATGCTAAAAGACAAGGACCAGAAACACAGCGAAGACGCTTTTCCAGCAGTCTAAAAATACACAAAACATTCCGAAGCATTTGAAAACACTCCTTATACACGCGAAAACACCTTCCAAGTCATGCTATACAATAGGACCAGAAACACGCCTAAGACTCACCTCTAGCAGCCTGAATACGCACAAAACAGCCCGAGGCTTTTGAAAACACTGTACAACCACCTGAAAACAGCTGCAAATTCAAGATACAGAACAGGGCTAGATACAAGCCTTATACGCTCTTCCAACAGCCTACAAACACACAAAACAGCCCGAGGCTTTTAAAAACACTCTGTAGCTACGTGAAAAAACCTGCAATATCGTGCTTTTCAAAAGGACGAGAAACAGGCCGAAGACACTCCTCCAGCAGCCTAAAATCACACCAAATATCTCACGACACTTGAAAACACTGGAAAACTACGCCAAAACACCTGCAATGTCATGCAATACAAAAGGACCAGAAACACGCCTTATACGCTCCTCCAACAGCCTCCAAACACACAAAACAGCCCGAGGCATTTGAAAACACTCTGTAAATAAGAGAAAACACCTGCAATATCATGCTATACTATAGGACCAGAATCGGCAGAAGACGCTCCTCCAACAGCCTAAAATCACAGCAAACAGTCCGAGACATTTGAAAACTGCGCGAAAACACCTGCAAAGTCATGCTAAAAGACAAGGACCAGAAACACAGCGAAGATGCTTTTCCAACAGCCTAAAATCACAGCAAACAGTCCGAGACATTTGAAAACTGCGCGAAAACACCTGCAAAGTCATGCTAAAGGACAAGGACCAGAAACACAGCGAAGATGCTTTTCCAGTAGTCTAAAAATACACAAAACATTCCGAGGCATTTGAAAACACTCTGTAACTAAGCGAAAACACCTTCCATATCATGCTATACTATAGGACCAGAAAATCGCCTAAGACTCACCTCTAGCTGCCTGTAAACGCACAAAACAGCCCGAGGCTTCTGAAAACAATGTACAACCACCTGAAAACACCGTCAAATTCATGCTACTGAACAGGGCTAGATACACTCCTTATACGCTCTTCCAACAGCCTCCAAACACACAAAACAGCCCAAGGCTTTTGAAAACACTCTGTAGCTACGTGAAAACCACTGCAATATCGTGCTTTTCAAAAGGACCAGAAAGAGGCCTGAGACTCACCTCTAGCTGCCTGTATACGCACAAAACAGCCCGAGGCTTTTGAAAACACTGTACAACCACTTGAAAACAGCTGCAAATTCATGATACAGAACAGAACTAGATACTCGCCTTATACGCTCTTCCAACAGCCTCCAAACACACAAAACAGCCCGAGGAATTTGAAAACACTCTGTAAATAAGAGAAAACACCTGCAATATCATGCTATACTATAGGACCAGAATCGGCACAAGACGCTCCTCCAACAGCCTAAAATCACACCAAACATCTCACGACATTTGAAAACACGGTGTAAATACGCGAAAACACTTGCAATATCATGCAATACAAAAGGAGCAGAATAACGCCCAAGACTCACCTCTAGCAGCCTGTATAGGCAGAAAGCATCCTGTGGCTTTTGAAAACACTGTACAACCGCCTGAAAACACCTGAAAAGTCATGATACAAAACAGGACCAGGTACCCGCCTTATACGCTCTTCCAACAGCCTACTAACACACAAAACAGCCCGAGGCTTTTGAAGACACTCTGTAACTACGCGAAAACACCTGCAATATCATGTTATTCCTCAGGACCAGAAACAGGCCGAAGACGCTCCTCCAGCAGCCTAAAATCACACCAAACATCTCACGACATTTGAAAACACTGGAAAACTACGCCAAAACACCTGCAATGTCATGCAATACAAAAGGACCAGAAACACGCCTTATGCGCTCCTCCAACAGCCTCCAAACACACAAAACAGCCCGAG
The DNA here is from genome assembly GCF_036417665.1 of Passer domesticus. Classification (NCBI taxonomy): domain Eukaryota; kingdom Metazoa; phylum Chordata; class Aves; order Passeriformes; family Passeridae; genus Passer; species Passer domesticus. The sequence goes on along the minus strand of NW_026990012.1, from coordinate 31,280 downwards.
GCATTTGAAAACACTCTGTAACTAAGCGAAAACACCTGCAATATCATGCTATTCCACAGGACCTGAAACAGGCAGAAGACGCTCCTCCAATAGCTTAAAATCACACCAAACAGTCCGAGACATTTGAAAACTGCGCGAAAACACCTGCAAAGTCATGCTAAAAGACAAGGACCAGAAACACAGCGAAGATGCTTTTCCAGTAGTCTAAAAATACACAAAACATTCCGAGGCATTTGAAAACACTCTGTAACTAAGCGAAAACACCTTCCAAGTCATGCTATACTATAGGACCAGAAAATCGCCTAAGACTCACCTCTAGCAGCCTGTATACGCACAAAACAGCCCGAGGCTTTTGAAAACACTGTACAACCACCTGAAAACACCGTCAAATTCATGATACTGAACAGGACTAGATACACGCCTTATACGCTCTTCCAACAGCCTACAAACACACAAAACAGACGGAGCCTTTTGCAAACACTCTGGAGCTACGTGAAAAAACCTGCAATATCGTGCTTTTCAAAAGGACGAGAAACAGGCCGAAGACACTCCTCCAGCAGCCTAAAATCACACCAAATATCTCACGACATTTGAAAACACTGGAAAACTACGCCAAAACACCTGCAATGTCATGCGATACAAAAAGACCAGAAACACGCCTTATACGCTCCTCCAACAGCCTCCAAACACACAGGACAGCCCGAGCCTTTTGAAAACACTCTGTAACTACGTGAAAACACCTGCAATATCGTGCTTTTCAAAAGGACCAGAAAGAGGCCTGAGACTCACCTGTAGCTGCCTGTATACGCACAAAACATCCCGAGGCTTTTGAAAACACGGTACAACCACTTGAAAACAGCTGCAAATTCATGATACAGAACAGAACTAGATACACGCCTTATACGCTCATCCAACAGCCTACAAACACACAAAACAGATGGAGCCTTTTGAAAACACTCTGTAACTAATCGAAAACACCTGCAATATCATGCTATACTATAGGACCAGAAATACGCCTAAGACTCACCTCTAGCTGCCTGTATACGCACAAAACAGCCCGAGGCTTTTGAAAACACTGTACAACCACCTGAAAACACCGTCAAATTCATGATACTGAACCGGACTAGATACACTCCTTATACGCTCTTCCAACAGCCTACAAACACACGAAACAGCCCGAGGCTTTTGAAAACACTCTGTAGCTACGTGAAAACACCTGCAATATCGTGCTTTTCAAAAGGACCAGAAACAGGCCGAAGACGCTCCTCCAGCAGCCTAAAATCACACCAAACATCTCACGACATTTGAAAACACGGTGTAAATACGCGAAAACACTTGCAATATCATGCAATACAAAAGGAGCAGAATAACGCCCAAGACTCACCTCTAGCAGCCTGTATAGGCAGAAAGCATCCTGTGGCTTTTGAAAACACTGTACAACCGCCTGAAAACACCTGAAAAGTCATGATACAAAACAGGACCAGGTACCCGCCTTATACGCTCTTCCAACAGCCTACTAACACACAAAACAGCCCGAGGCTTTTGAAGACACTCTGTAACTACGCGAAAACACCTGCAATATCATGTTATTCCTCAGGACCAGAAACAGGCCGAAGACGCTCCTCCAGCAGCCTAAAATCACACCAAACATCTCACGACATTTGAAAACACTGGAAAACTACGCCAAAACACCTGCAATGTCATGCAATACAAAAGGACCAGAAACACGCCTTATGCGCTCCTCCAACAGCCTCCAAACACACAAAACAGCCCGAGGCATTTGAAAACACTCTGTAACTAAGCGAAAACACCTGCAATATCATGCTATTCCACAGGACCTGAAACAGGCAGAAGACGCTCCTCCAATAGCTTAAAATCACACCAAACAGTCCGAGACATTTGAAAACTGCGCGAAAACACCTGCAAAGTCATGCTAAAAGACAAGGACCAGAAACACAGCGAAGATGCTTTTCCAGTAGTCTAAAAATACACAAAACATTCCGAGGCATTTGAAAACACTCTGTAACTAAGCGAAAACACCTTCCAAGTCATGCTATACTATAGGACCAGAAAATCGCCTAAGACTCACCTCTAGCAGCCTGTATACGCACAAAACAGCCCGAGGCTTTTGAAAACACTGTACAACCACCTGAAAACACCGTCAAATTCATGATACTGAACAGGACTAGATACACGCCTTATACGCTCTTCCAACAGCCTACAAACACACAAAACAGACGGAGCCTTTTGCAAACACTCTGGAGCTACGTGAAAAAACCTGCAATATCGTGCTTTTCAAAAGGACGAGAAACAGGCCGAAGACACTCCTCCAGCAGCCTAAAATCACACCAAATATCTCACGACATTTGAAAACACTGGAAAACTACGCCAAAACACCTGCAATGTCATGCGATACAAAAAGACCAGAAACACGCCTTATACGCTCCTCCAACAGCCTCCAAACACACAGGACAGCCCGAGCCTTTTGAAAACACTCTGTAACTACGTGAAAACACCTGCAATATCGTGCTTTTCAAAAGGACCAGAAAGAGGCCTGAGACTCACCTGTAGCTGCCTGTATACGCACAAAACATCCCGAGGCTTTTGAAAACACGGTACAACCACTTGAAAACAGCTGCAAATTCATGATACAGAACAGAACTAGATACACGCCTTATACGCTCATCCAACAGCCTACAAACACACAAAACAGATGGAGCCTTTTGAAAACACTCTGTAACTAATCGAAAACACCTGCAATATCATGCTATACTATAGGACCAGAAATACGCCTAAGACTCACCTCTAGCTGCCTGTATACGCACAAAACAGCCCGAGGCTTTTGAAAACACTGTACAACCACCTGAAAACACCGTCAAATTCATGATACTGAACCGGACTAGATACACTCCTTATACGCTCTTCCAACAGCCTACAAACACACGAAACAGCCCGAGGCTTTTGAAAACACTCTGTAGCTACGTGAAAACACCTGCAATATCGTGCTTTTCAAAAGGACCAGAAACAGGCCGAAGACGCTCCTCCAGCAGCCTAAAATCACACCAAACATCTCACGACATTTGAAAACACGGTGTAAATACGCGAAAACACTTGCAATATCATGCAATACAAAAGGAGCAGAATAACGCCCAAGACTCACCTCTAGCAGCCTGTATAGGCAGAAAGCATCCTGTGGCTTTTGAAAACACTGTACAACCGCCTGAAAACACCTGAAAAGTCATGATACAAAACAGGACCAGGTACCCGCCTTATACGCTCTTCCAACAGCCTACTAACACACAAAACAGCCCGAGGCTTTTGAAGACACTCTGTAACTACGCGAAAACACCTGCAATATCATGTTATTCCTCAGGACCAGAAACAGGCCGAAGACGCTCCTCCAGCAGCCTAAAATCACACCAAACATCTCACGACATTTGAAAACACTGGAAAACTACGCCAAAACACCTGCAATGTCATGCAATACAAAAGGACCAGAAACACGCCTTATGCGCTCCTCCAACAGCCTCCAAACACACAAAACAGCCCGAGGCATTTGAAAACACTCTGTAACTAAGCGAAAACACCTGCAATATCATGCTATTCCACAGGACCTGAAACAGGCAGAAGACGCTCCTCCAATAGCTTAAAATCACACCAAACAGTCCGAGACATTTGAAAACTGCGCGAAAACACCTGCAAAGTCATGCTAAAAGACAAGGACCAGAAACACAGCGAAGATGCTTTTCCAGTAGTCTAAAAATACACAAAACATTCCGAGGCATTTGAAAACACTCTGTAACTAAGCGAAAACACCTTCCAAGTCATGCTATACTATAGGACCAGAAAATCGCCTAAGACTCACCTCTAGCAGCCTGTATACGCACAAAACAGCCCGAGGCTTTTGAAAACACTGTACAACCACCTGAAAACACCGTCAAATTCATGATACTGAACAGGACTAGATACACGCCTTATACGCTCTTCCAACAGCCTACAAACACACAAAACAGACGGAGCCTTTTGCAAACACTCTGGAGCTACGTGAAAAAACCTGCAATATCGTGCTTTTCAAAAGGACGAGAAACAGGCCGAAGACACTCCTCCAGCAGCCTAAAATCACACCAAATATCTCACGACATTTGAAAACACTGGAAAACTACGCCAAAACACCTGCAATGTCATGCGATACAAAAAGACCAGAAACACGCCTTATACGCTCCTCCAACAGCCTCCAAACACACAGGACAGCCCGAGCCTTTTGAAAACACTCTGTAACTACGTGAAAACACCTGCAATATCGTGCTTTTCAAAAGGACCAGAAAGAGGCCTGAGACTCACCTGTAGCTGCCTGTATACGCACAAAACATCCCGAGGCTTTTGAAAACACGGTACAACCACTTGAAAACAGCTGCAAATTCATGATACAGAACAGAACTAGATACACGCCTTATACGCTCATCCAACAGCCTACAAACACACAAAACAGCCCAAGGCTTTTGAAAACACTCTGTAGCTACGTGAAAACCACTGCAATATCGTGCTTTTCAAAAGGACCAGAAAGAGGCCTGAGACTCACCTCTAGCTGCCTGTATACGCACAAAACAGCCCGAGGCTTTTGAAAACACTGTACAACCACTTGAAAACAGCTGCAAATTCATGATACAGAACAGAACTAGATACTCGCCTTATACGCTCTTCCAACAGCCTCCAAACACACAAAACAGCCCGAGGAATTTGAAAACACTCTGTAAATAAGAGAAAACACCTGCAATATCATGCTATACTATAGGACCAGAATCGGCACAAGACGCTCCTCCAACAGCCTAAAATCACACCAAACATCTCACGACATTTGAAAACACGGTGTAAATACGCGAAAACACTTGCAATATCATGCAATACAAAAGGAGCAGAATAACGCCCAAGACTCACCTCTAGCAGCCTGTATAGGCAGAAAGCATCCTGTGGCTTTTGAAAACACTGTACAACCGCCTGAAAACACCTGAAAAGTCATGATACAAAACAGGACCAGGTACCCGCCTTATACGCTCTTCCAACAGCCTACTAACACACAAAACAGCCCGAGGCTTTTGAAGACACTCTGTAACTACGCGAAAACACCTGCAATATCATGTTATTCCTCAGGACCAGAAACAGGCCGAAGACGCTCCTCCAGCAGCCTAAAATCACACCAAACATCTCACGACATTTGAAAACACTGGAAAACTACGCCAAAACACCTGCAATGTCATGCAATACAAAGGACCAGAAACACGCCTTATGCGCTCCTCCAACAGCCTCCAAACACACAAAACAGCCCGAGGCATTTGAAAACACTCTGTAACTAAGCGAAAACACCTGCAATATCATGCTATTCCACAGGACCTGAAACAGGCAGAAGACGCTCCTCCAATAGCTTAAAATCACACCAAACAGTCCGAGACATTTGAAAACTGCGCGAAAACACCTGCAAAGTCATGCTAAAAGACAAGGACCAGAAACACAGCGAAGATGCTTTTCCAGTAGTCTAAAAATACACAAAACATTCCGAGGCATTTGAAAACACTCTGTAACTAAGCGAAAACACCTTCCAAGTCATGCTATACTATAGGACCAGAAAATCGCCTAAGACTCACCTCTAGCAGCCTGTATACGCACAAAACAGCCCGAGGCTTTTGAAAACACTGTACAACCACCTGAAAACACCGTCAAATTCATGATACTGAACAGGACTAGATACACGCCTTATACGCTCTTCCAACAGCCTACAAACACACAAAACAGACGGAGCCTTTTGCAAACACTCTGGAGCTACGTGAAAAAACCTGCAATATCGTGCTTTTCAAAAGGACGAGAAACAGGCCGAAGACACTCCTCCAGCAGCCTAAAATCACACCAAATATCTCACGACATTTGAAAACACTGGAAAACTACGCCAAAACACCTGCAATGTCATGCGATACAAAAAGACCAGAAACACGCCTTATACGCTCCTCCAACAGCCTCCAAACACACAGGACAGCCCGAGCCTTTTGAAAACACTCTGTAACTACGTGAAAACACCTGCAATATCGTGCTTTTCAAAAGGACCAGAAAGAGGCCTGAGACTCACCTGTAGCTGCCTGTATACGCACAAAACATCCCGAGGCTTTTGAAAACACGGTACAACCACTTGAAAACAGCTGCAAATTCATGATACAGAACAGAACTAGATACACGCCTTATACGCTCATCCAACAGCCTACAAACACACAAAACAGCCCAAGGCTTTTGAAAACACTCTGTAGCTACGTGAAAACCACTGCAATATCGTGCTTTTCAAAAGGACCAGAAAGAGGCCTGAGACTCACCTCTAGCTGCCTGTATACGCACAAAACAGCCCGAGGCTTTTGAAAACACTGTACAACCACTTGAAAACAGCTGCAAATTCATGATACAGAACAGAACTAGATACTCGCCTTATACGCTCTTCCAACAGCCTCCAAACACACAAAACAGCCCGAGGAATTTGAAAACACTCTGTAAATAAGAGAAAACACCTGCAATATCATGCTATACTATAGGACCAGAATCGGCACAAGACGCTCCTCCAACAGCCTAAAATCACACCAAACATCTCACGACATTTGAAAACACGGTGTAAATACGCGAAAACACTTGCAATATCATGCAATACAAAAGGAGCAGAATAACGCCCAAGACTCACCTCTAGCAGCCTGTATAGGCAGAAAGCATCCTGTGGCTTTTGAAAACACTGTACAACCGCCTGAAAACACCTGAAAAGTCATGATACAAAACAGGACCAGGTACCCGCCTTATACGCTCTTCCAACAGCCTACTAACACACAAAACAGCCCGAGGCTTTTGAAGACACTCTGTAACTACGCGAAAACACCTGCAATATCATGTTATTCCTCAGGACCAGAAACAGGCCGAAGACGCTCCTCCAGCAGCCTAAAATCACACCAAACATCTCACGACATTTGAAAACTGCGCGAAAACTACGCCAAAACACCTGCAATGTCATGCAATACAAAGGACCAGAAACACGCCTTATGCGCTCCTCCAACAGCCTCCAAACACACAAAACAGCCCGAGGCATTTGAAAACACTCTGTAACTAAGCGAAAACACCTGCAATATCATGCTATTCCACAGGACCTGAAACAGGCAGAAGACGCTCCTCCAATAGCTTAAAATCACACCAAACAGTCCGAGACATTTGAAAACTGCGCGAAAACACCTGCAAAGTCATGCTAAAAGACAAGGACCAGAAACACAGCGAAGATGCTTTTCCAGTAGTCTAAAAATACACAAAACATTCCGAGGCATTTGAAAACACTCTGTAACTAAGCGAAAACACCTTCCAAGTCATGCTATACTATAGGACCAGAAAATCGCCTAAGACTCACCTCTAGCAGCCTGTATACGCACAAAACAGCCCGAGGCTTTTGAAAACACTGTACAACCACCTGAAAACACCGTCAAATTCATGATACTGAACAGGACTAGATACACGCCTTATACGCTCTTCCAACAGCCTACAAACACACAAAACAGACGGAGCCTTTTGCAAACACTCTGGAGCTACGTGAAAAAACCTGCAATATCGTGCTTTTCAAAAGGACGAGAAACAGGCCGAAGACACTCCTCCAGCAGCCTAAAATCACACCAAATATCTCACGACATTTGAAAACACTGGAAAACTACGCCAAAACACCTGCAATGTCATGCGATACAAAAAGACCAGAAACACGCCTTATACGCTCCTCCAACAGCCTCCAAACACACAGGACAGCCCGAGCCTTTTGAAAACACTCTGTAACTACGTGAAAACACCTGCAATATCGTGCTTTTCAAAAGGACCAGAAAGAGGCCTGAGACTCACCTGTAGCTGCCTGTATACGCACAAAACATCCCGAGGCTTTTGAAAACACGGTACAACCACTTGAAAACAGCTGCAAATTCATGATACAGAACAGAACTAGATACACGCCTTATACGCTCATCCAACAGCCTACAAACACACAAAACAGCCCAAGGCTTTTGAAAACACTCTGTAGCTACGTGAAAACCACTGCAATATCGTGCTTTTCAAAAGGACCAGAAAGAGGCCTGAGACTCACCTCTAGCTGCCTGTATACGCACAAAACAGCCCGAGGCTTTTGAAAACACTGTACAACCACTTGAAAACAGCTGCAAATTCATGATACAGAACAGAACTAGATACTCGCCTTATACGCTCTTCCAACAGCCTCCAAACACACAAAACAGCCCGAGGAATTTGAAAACACTCTGTAAATAAGAGAAAACACCTGCAATATCATGCTATACTATAGGACCAGAATCGGCACAAGACGCTCCTCCAACAGCCTAAAATCACACCAAACATCTCACGACATTTGAAAACACGGTGTAAATACGCGAAAACACTTGCAATATCATGCAATACAAAAGGAGCAGAATAACGCCCAAGACTCACCTCTAGCAGCCTGTATAGGCAGAAAGCATCCTGTGGCTTTTGAAAACACTGTACAACCGCCTGAAAACACCTGAAAAGTCATGATACAAAACAGGACCAGGTACCCGCCTTATACGCTCTTCCAACAGCCTACTAACACACAAAACAGCCCGAGGCTTTTGAAGACACTCTGTAAGTACGCGAAAACACCTGCAATATCATGTTATTCCTCAGGACCAGAAACAGGCCGAAGACGCTCCTCCAGCAGCCTAAAATCACACCAAATATCTCACGACATTTGAAAACACTGGAAAACTACGCCAAAACACCTGCAATGTCATGCAATACAAAAGGACCAGAAACACGCCTTATGCGCTCCTCCAACAGCCTCCAAACACACAAAACAGCCCGAGGCATTTGAAAACACTCTGTAACTAAGCGAAAACACCTGCAATATCATGCTATTCCACAGGACCTGAAACAGGCAGAAGACGCTCCTCCAATAGCTTAAAATCACACCAAACAGTCCGAGACATTTGAAAACTGCGCGAAAACACCTGCAAAGTCATGCTAAAAGACAAGGACCAGAAACACAGCGAAGATGCTTTTCCAGTAGTCTAAAAATACACAAAACATTCCGAGGCATTTGAAAACACTCTGTAACTAAGCGAAAACACCTTCCAAGTCATGCTATACTATAGGACCAGAAAATCGCCTAAGACTCACCTCTAGCAGCCTGTATACGCACAAAACAGCCCGAGGCTTTTGAAAACACTGTACAACCACCTGAAAACACCGTCAAATTCATGATACTGAACAGGACTAGATACACGCCTTATACGCTCTTCCAACAGCCTACAAACACACAAAACAGACGGAGCCTTTTGCAAACACTCTGGAGCTACGTGAAAAAACCTGCAATATCGTGCTTTTCAAAAGGACGAGAAACAGGCCGAAGACACTCCTCCAGCAGCCTAAAATCACACCAAATATCTCACGACATTTGAAAACACTGGAAAACTACGCCAAAACACCTGCAATGTCATGCGATACAAAAAGACCAGAAACACGCCTTATACGCTCCTCCAACAGCCTCCAAACACACAGGACAGCCCGAGCCTTTTGAAAACACTCTGTAACTACGTGAAAACACCTGCAATATCGTGCTTTTCAAAAGGACCAGAAAGAGGCCTGAGACTCACCTGTAGCTGCCTGTATACGCACAAAACATCCCGAGGCTTTTGAAAACACGGTACAACCACTTGAAAACAGCTGCAAATTCATGATACAGAACAGAACTAGATACACGCCTTATACGCTCATCCAACAGCCTACAAACACACAAAACAGCCCAAGGCTTTTGAAAACACTCTGTAAATAAGAGAAAACACCTGCAATATCATGCTATACTATAGGACCAGAATCGGCACAAGACGCTCCTCCAACAGCCTAAAATCACACCAAACATCTCACGACATTTGAAAACACGGTGTAAATACGCGAAAACACTTGCAATATCATGCAATACAAAAGGAGCAGAATAACGCCCAAGACTCACCTCTAGCAGCCTGTATAGGCAGAAAGCATCCTGTGGCTTTTGAAAACACTGTACAACCGCCTGAAAACACCTGAAAAGTCATGATACAAAACAGGACCAGGTACCCGCCTTATACGCTCTTCCAACAGCCTCCAAACACACAAAACAGCCCGAGGCATTTGAAAACACTCTGTAACTAAGCGAAAACACCTGCAATATCATGCTATTCCACAGGACCTGAAACAGGCAGAAGACGCTCCTCCAATAGCTTAAAATCACACCAAACAGTCCGAGACATTTGAAAACTGCGCGAAAACACCTGCAAAGTCATGCTAAAAGACAAGGACCAGAAACACAGCGAAGATGCTTTTCCAGTAGTCTAAAAATACACAAAACATTCCGAGGCATTTGAAAACACTCTGTAACTAAGCGAAAACACCTTCCAAGTCATGCTATACTATAGGACCAGAAAATCGCCTAAGACTCACCTCTAGCAGCCTGTATACGCACAAAACAGCCCGAGGCTTTTGAAAACACTGTACAACCACCTGAAAACACCGTCAAATTCATGATACTGAACAGGACTAGATACACGCCTTATACGCTCATCCAACAGCCTACAAACACACAAAACAGACGGAGCCTTTTGCAAACACTCTGTAGCTACGTGAAAACACCTGCAATATCGTGCTTTTCAAAAGGACCAGAAACAGGCCGAAGACGCTCCTCCAGCAGCCTAAAATCACACCAAACATCTCACGACATTTGAAAACACGGTGTAAATACGCGAAAACACTTGCAATATCATGCAATACAAAAGGAGCAGAATAACGCCCAAGACTCACCTCTAGCAGCCTGTATAGGCAGAAAGCATCCTGTGGCTTTTGAAAACACTGTACAACCGCCTGAAAACACCTGAAAAGTCATGATACAAAACAGGACCAGGTACCCGCCTTATACGCTCTTCCAACAGCCTACTAACACACAAAACAGCCCGAGGCTTTTGAAGACACTCTGTAACTACGCGAAAACACCTGCAATATCATGTTATTCCTCAGGACCAGAAACAGGCCGAAGACGCTCCTCCAGCAGCCTAAAATCACACCAAACATCTCACGACATTTGAAAACACTGGAAAACTACGCCAAAACACCTGCAATGTCATGCAATACAAAAGGACCAGAAACACGCCTTATGCGCTCCTCCAACAGCCTCCAAACACACAAAACAGCCCGAGGCATTTGAAAACACTCTGTAACTAAGCGAAAACACCTGCAATATCATGCTATTCCACAGGACCTGAAACAGGCAGAAGACGCTCCTCCAATAGCTTAAAATCACACCAAACCGTGCGAGACATTTGAAAACTGCGCGAAAACACCTGCAAAGTCATGCTAAAAGACAAGGACCAGAAACACAGCGAAGATGCTTTTCCAGTAGTCTAAAAATACACAAAACATTCCGAGGCATTTGAAAACACTCTGTAACTAAGCGAAAACACCTTCCAAGTCATGCTATACTATAGGACCAGAAAATCGCCTAAGACTCACCTCTAGCAGCCTGTATACGCACAAAACAGCCCGAGGCTTTTGAAAACACTGTACAACCACCTGAAAACACCGTCAAATTCATGATACTGAACAGGACTAGATACACGCCTTATACGCTCTTCCAACAGCCTACAAACACACAAAACAGACGGAGCCTTTTGCAAACACTCTGGAGCTACGTGAAAAAACCTGCAATATCGTGCTTTTCAAAAGGACGAGAAACAGGCCGAAGACACTCCTCCAGCAGCCTAAAATCACACCAAATATCTCACGACACTTGAAAACACTGGAAAACTACGCCAAAACACCTGCAATGTCATGCAATACAAAAGGACCAGAAACACGCCTTATACGCTCCTCCAACAGCCTCCAAACACACAAAACAGCCCGAGGCATTTGAAAACACTCTGTAAATAAGAGAAAACACCTGCAATATCATGCTATACTATAGGACCAGAATCGGCAGAAGACGCTCCTCCAACAGCCTAAAATCACAGCAAACAGTCCGAGACATTTGAAAACTGCGCGAAAACACCTGCAAAGTCATGCTAAAAGACAAGGACCAGAAACACAGCGAAGATGCTTTTCCAACAGCCTAAAATCACAGCAAACAGTCCGAGACATTTGAAAACTGCGCGAAAACACCTGCAAAGTCATGCTAAAGGACAAGGACCAGAAACACAGCGAAGATGCTTTTCCAGTAGTCTAAAAATACACAAAACATTCCGAGGCATTTGAAAACACTCTGTAACTAAGCGAAAACACCTTCCAAGTCATGCTATACTATAGGACCAGAAAATCGCCTAAGACTCACCTCTAGCAGCCTGTATACGCACAAAACAGCCCGAGGCTTTTGAAAACACTGTACAACCACCTGAAAACACCGTCAAATTCATGATACTGAACAGGACTAGATACACGCCTTATACGCTCATCCAACAGCCTACAAACACACAAAACAGACGGAGCCTTTTGCAAACACTCTGTAGCTACGTGAAAACACCTGCAATATCGTGCTTTTCAAAAGGACCAGAAACAGGCCGAAGACGCTCCTCCAGCAGCCTAAAATCACACCAAACATCTCACGACATTTGAAAACACGGTGTAAATACGCGAAAACACTTGCAATATCATGCAATACAAAAGGAGCAGAATAACGCCCAAGACTCACCTCTAGCAGCCTGTATAGGCAGAAAGCATCCTGTGGCTTTTGAAAACACTGTACAACCGCCTGAAAACACCTGAAAAGTCATGATACAAAACAGGACCAGGTACCCGCCTTATACGCTCTTCCAACAGCCTACTAACACACAAAACAGCGCGAGGCTTTTGAAGACACTCTGTAACTACGCGAAAACACCTGCAATATCATGTTATTCCTCAGGACCAGAAACAGGCCGAAGACGCTCCTCCAGCAGCCTAAAATCACACCAAACATCTCACGACATTTGAAAACACTGGAAAACTACGCCAAAACACCTGCAATGTCATGCAATACAAAAGGACCAGAAACACGCCTTATGCGCTCCTCCAACAGCCTCCAAACACACAAAACAGCCCGAGGCATTTGAAAACACTCTGTAACTAAGCGAAAACACCTGCAATATCATGCTATTCCACAGGACCTGAAACAGGCAGAAGACGCTCCTCCAATAGCTTAAAATCACACCAAACCGTGCGAGACATTTGAAAACTGCGCGAAAACACCTGCAAAGTCATGCTAAAAGACAAGGACCAGAAACACAGCGAAGATGCTTTTCCAGTAGTCTAAAAATACACAAAACATTCCGAGGCATTTGAAAACACTCTGTAACTAAGCGAAAACACCTTCCAAGTCATGCTATACTATAGGACCAGAAAATCGCCTAAGACTCACCTCTAGCAGCCTGTATACGCACAAAACAGCCCGAGGCTTTTGAAAACACTGTACAACCACCTGAAAACACCGTCAAATTCATGATACTGAACAGGACTAGATACACGCCTTATACGCTCTTCCAACAGCCTACAAACACACAAAACAGACGGAGCCTTTTGCAAACACTCTGGAGCTACGTGAAAAAACCTGCAATATCGTGCTTTTCAAAAGGACGAGAAACAGGCCGAAGACACTCCTCCAGCAGCCTAAAATCACACCAAATATCTCACGACACTTGAAAACACTGGAAAACTACGCCAAAACACCTGCAATGTCATGCAATACAAAAGGACCAGAAACACGCCTTATACGCTCCTCCAACAGCCTCCAAACACACAAAACAGCCCGAGGCATTTGAAAACACTCTGTAAATAAGAGAAAACACCTGCAATATCATGCTATACTATAGGACCAGAATCGGCAGAAGACGCTCCTCCAACAGCCTAAAATCACAGCAAACAGTCCGAGACATTTGAAAACTGCGCGAAAACACCTGCAAAGTCATGCTAAAAGACAAGGACCAGAAACACAGCGAAGATGCTTTTCCAACAGCCTAAAATCACAGCAAACAGTCCGAGACATTTGAAAACTGCGCGAAAACACCTGCAAAGTCATGCTAAAGGACAAGGACCAGAAACACAGCGAAGATGCTTTTCCAGTAGTCTAAAAATACACAAAACATTCCGAGGCATTTGAAAACACTCTGTAACTAAGCGAAAACACCTTCCATATCATGCTATACTATAGGACCAGAAAATCGCCTAAGACTCACCTCTAGCTGCCTGTAAACGCACAAAACAGCCCGAGGCTTCTGAAAACAATGTACAACCACCTGAAAACACCGTCAAATTCATGATACTGAACAGGGCTAGATACACTCCTTATACGCTCTTCCAACAGCCTCCAAACACACAAAACAGCCCAAGGCTTTTGAAAACACTCTGTAGCTACGTGAAAACCACTGCAATATCGTGCTTTTCAAAAGGACCAGAAAGAGGCCTGAGACTCACCTCTAGCTGCCTGTATACGCACAAAACAGCCCGAGGCTTTTGAAAACACTGTACAACCACTTGAAAACAGCTGCAAATTCATGATACAGAACAGAACTAGATACTCGCCTTATACGCTCTTCCAACAGCCTCCAAACACACAAAACAGCCCGAGGAATTTGAAAACACTCTGTAAATAAGAGAAAACACCTGCAATATCATGCTATACTATAGGACCAGAATCGGCACAAGACGCTCCTCCAACAGCCTAAAATCACACCAAACATCTCACGACATTTGAAAACACGGTGTAAATACGCGAAAACACTTGCAATATCATGCAATACAAAAGGAGCAGAATAACGCCCAAGACTCACCTCTAGCAGCCTGTATAGGCAGAAAGCATCCTGTGGCTTTTGAAAACACTGTACAACCGCCTGAAAACACCTGAAAAGTCATGATACAAAACAGGACCAGGTACCCGCCTTATACGCTCTTCCAACAGCCTACTAACACACAAAACAGCCCGAGGCTTTTGAAGACACTCTGTAACTACGCGAAAACACCTGCAATATCATGTTATTCCTCAGGACCAGAAACAGGCCGAAGACGCTCCTCCAGCAGCCTAAAATCACACCAAACATCTCACGACATTTGAAAACACTGGAAAACTACGCCAAAACACCTGCAATGTCATGCAATACAAAAGGACCAGAAACACGCCTTATGCGCTCCTCCAACAGCCTCCAAACACACAAAACAGCCCGAGGCATTTGAAAACACTCTGTAACTAAGCGAAAACACCTGCAATATCATGCTATTCCACAGGACCTGAAACAGGCAGAAGACGCTCCTCCAATAGCTTAAAATCACACCAAACAGTCCGAGACATTTGAAAACTGCGCGAAAACACCTGCAAAGTCATGCTAAAAGACAAGGACCAGAAACACAGCGAAGATGCTTTTCCAGTAGTCTAAAAATACACAAAACATTCCGAGGCATTTGAAAACACTCTGTAACTAAGCGAAAACACCTTCCAAGTCATGCTATACTATAGGACCAGAAAATCGCCTAAGACTCACCTCTAGCAGCCTGTATACGCACAAAACAGCCCGAGGCTTTTGAAAACACTGTACAACCACCTGAAAACAGCTGCAAATTCAAGATACAGAACAGAACTAGATACAAGCCTTATACGCTCTTCCAACAGCCTACAAACACACAAAACAGCCCGAGGCTTTTGAAAACACTCTGTAGCTACGTGAAAACCCCCGCAATATCTTGCTTTTCAACAGGACCAGAAACAGGCCGAAGACGCTCCTCCAGCAGCCTAAAATCACACCAAACATCTCACGACATTTGAAAACACGGTGTAAATACGCGAAAACACTTGCAATATCACGCAATACAAAAGGAGCAGAATAACGCCCAAGACTCACCTCTAGCAGCCTGTATAGGCAGAAAGCATCCTGTGGCTTTTGAAAACACTGTACAACCGCCTGAAAACACCTGAAAAGTCATGATACAAAACAGGACCAGGTACCCGCCTTATACGCTCTTCCAACAGCCTACTAACACACAAAACAGCCCGAGGTGTTTGAAGACACTCTGTAAGTACGCGAAAACAGCTGCAATGTCTTGCTTTACAATAGGACCAGAAACAGGCCGAAGACGCTCCTCCAGCAGCCTAAAATCACACCAAACATCTCACGACATTTGAAAACACTGGAAAACTACGCCAAAAAACCTGCAATGTCATGCACTACAAAAGGACCAGAAACACGCCTTATGCGCTCCTCCAACAGCCTCCAAACACACAAAACAGCCCGAGCCTTTTGAAAACACTCTGTAACTACGTGAAAACACCTGCAATATCGTGCTTTTCAAAAGGACCAGAAAGAGGCCTGAGACTCACCTCTAGCTGCCTGTATACGCACAAAACAGCCAGAGGCTTTTGAAAACACGGTACAACCACTTGAAAACAGCTGCAAATTCATGATACAGAACAGAACTAGCTACAAGCCTTATACGCTCATCCAACAGCCTACAAACACACAAAACAGATGGAGCCTTTTGAAAACACTCTGTAACTAATCGAAAACACCTGCAATATCATGCTATACTATAGGACCAGAAATACGCCTAAGACTCACCTCTAGCTGCCTGTATACGCACAAAACAGCCCGAGGCTTTTGAAAACACTGTACAACCACTTGAAAACAGCTGCAAATTCATGATACAGAACAGAACTAGATACTCGCCTTATACGCTCTTCCAACAGCCTACAAACACACAAGACAGCCCGAGGCTTTTAAAAACACTCTGTAGCTATGTGAAAAACCTGACGTGAAAGACCCCTGACCCCTAACAATGACCCCTGACCCCTGACCCCTGACCTTTGACCCCTGACCTTTGACCCCTGACCCTGCCCCCTAATCCCCAACCCTGACCCCTGACCTGTGACTCTGACCCCTGACCCCTAACCCCTGACCTCTGACCACTCACCCCAGACCCCTGACCCTGACTCTGATCCCTGACCCCTAACCATGACCCTGACCCCTGACCCCTAACCATGACCCCTGACCCAGACCCTGACCCCTGACCCCTAACCATGACCCCATTCCCTGACCCTGACCCCTGACCCCTAACCATGACCCCATTCCCTGACCGCTGACCCCTAACCATGACCCCATTCCCTGACCCTGACCCCGACCCCTAACCATGACCCTGACCCCCGACCCCTGACCCCAACTAATGACCCTTGACCATGACCCATGACCATGACCCCTGACCTTTGACCCCTGACCCCTGACCCTGACCGCTGATCCCTAACCCTGACCCCTGACCCCTGACCCCCTGACCCCTGACGCCCTGACCCCTGACGCCTAACCATGACCCCTGACCCTGAGCCTGACCGCTGACCCCTAACCATGACCCCATTCCCTGACCCTGACCCCTGACCCCTAACCATGACCCTGACCCTTGACCCCTGACCCCTGACCCCTACTAATGACCCCTGACCCATGACAATGACACCTGACCTTTGACCTTTGACCCCTGACCCCTGACCTCTGACCCCTGACCTTTGACCTTTGACCCCTGACCCCTGACCCCTGACCCCTGATCCCTGACTCTGACTCCTGACCCCTGACTCCTGATCCCTAACCCTGACCCCTAACCCCTGATGCCTGATGCCTGACCCCTGACCCCTAACCATCACCCCTGACCCCTGACACCTGACCCTTGACCCCTGAACCCTGACACCTAACCATGACCCCTAACCATGACCCCTGACAGTGACTCTGACCCCTGATCCCTAACCCTGACCCCTGACCCCCTGACCCCTGACCCCCTGACCCCTGACCCCTAACCATGACCCCTGACCCTGAGCCTGACCGCTGACCCCTAACCATGACCCCATTCCCTGACCCTGACCCCTGACCCCTAACAATGACCCTGACCCTTGACCCCTGACCCCTACTAATGACCCCTGACCCATGACAATGACACCTGACCTTTGACCTTTGACCCCTGACCCCTGACCTTTGACCCTGACCCCTGACCCCTGACCCCTGACCCCTGACCCCTGACTCCTGATCCCTGACTCTGACCCCTGACCCCTGACTCCTGATCCCTAACCCTGACCGCTAACCCCTGATGCCTGATGCCTGACCCCTGATCCCTGACCCCTAACCATCACCCCTGACCCCTGACACCTGACCCTTGACCCCTGAACCCTGACCCCTAACCATGACCCCTGACCATGACCCCTGACAGTGACTCTGACCCCTGACCGCTAACCATGACCCCTGACTCCTGACCCCTGACCCCTAACCATGACCCCTGACCCCTAACAATGACCCCTGACCCCTGACCCCTGACCCCTAACCCTGACCCCTGACCTTTGACCCCTCACCCTGCCCCCTGATCCCTAACCCTGACTCCTGACCCCTGACCACCGACCCCTGACTCTGACCCCTGACCCCTGACCCCTAACCATGAACCTGACCCCCTGACTCCTGACCTCCTGACCCCTGATCCCCTGACCCCTTACCCTTGACCCCAGACCCCTGACCCCTAACCATGACGCCTGACCCCTGACCCCTAACCATGACCCTGACCCCATACCCCCTGACCCTGACCCCTGACCCCTAACCATGACCCTGACCCCTGACCCCTGACCCCAGAGTCCTGATCCCTAACTCTGACCCCTGACCCCCTGACCCCCTGACCCCTGACCCCTGACCACTAACCATGGCCCCTGACCCTGACCGCTGACCCCTAACCATGACCCCATTCCCTGACCCTGACCCCGACCCCTAACCATGACGCTGACCCTTGACCACTGACCCCTAACCATGACTCCTGACCATTGACCCCTGACCCCTGACCATGACCCCTGAGCCCTGACAATGACCCCTGACCCCTGACCCCTGTGCCCTGACCTCTGACCACTCACCCCAGACCCCTGACCCCTGACCCTGACCCTGATCCCTGACCCTGACCCCTAACCATGAACCTGACCCCCTGACTCCTGACCTCCTAACCCCTGATCCCCTGACCCCTGACCCCTGACCCTTGACCCCAGACCCCTGACCCCTAACCATGACCCCTGACCCCTGACCCCTAACCATGACCCCTGACCCTGACCCTGATACCTGACCCCTAACCATGACCCTGACCCCTGACCCCTGACCCCTGAGTCCTGATCCCTAACTCTGACCCCTGACCCCCTGACCCCCTGACCCCTGACCCCTAACCATGACCCCATTCCCTGACCGCTGACCCCTAACCATGACCCCATTCCCTGACCCTGACCCCGACCCCTAACCATGACGCTGACCCTTGACCACTGACCCCTGACCCCTACTAATGACCCCTGACCATGACCCATGACCACGACCCCTGACCTTTGACCCCTGACCCCTGACCCCTGACCCCTGACTCCTGATCCCTGACTCTGACCCCTGACCCCTGACTCCTGATCCCTAACCCTGACCCCTAACCCCTGATGCCTGATGCCTGACCCCTGAT
Source organism: Passer domesticus (assembly GCF_036417665.1). Classification (NCBI taxonomy): domain Eukaryota; kingdom Metazoa; phylum Chordata; class Aves; order Passeriformes; family Passeridae; genus Passer; species Passer domesticus. The sequence goes on along the minus strand of NW_026990012.1, from coordinate 11,789 downwards.
CCCTGACCCCTAACCATCACCCCTGACCCCTGACACCTGACCCTTGACCCCTGAACCCTGACCCCTAACCATGACCCCTGACCATGACCCCTGACAGTGACTCTGACCCCTGACCGCTAACCATGACCCCTGACTCCTGACCCCTGACCCCTGACCCCTAACCATGACCCCTGACCCCTAACAATGACCCCTGACCCCTGACCCCTGACACCTAACCCTGACCCCTGACCTTTGACCCCTCACCCTGCCCCCTGATCCCTAACCCTGACTCCTGACCCCTGACCACCGACCCCTGACTCTGACCCCTGACCCCTGACCCCTAACCATGGCCCCATTCCCTTGACCCCTGACCCCTGACTCCTGACCCTGACACCTGACCCCTGACACCTGACCCCTAACCCTGACCCCTGACCCCCTGACCCTTGACCCCTGACCCCTGACCCTAGACCCCTGACTCTGACCCCTAACCATGACCCCTTACCTTTGACCCCTGACCCCTGACCCCTGATCCCCGACCCCTGAGTCCTGATCCCAAACCCTGACCCCTGACCCCTGACCCTGACCCCTGACCCCAGACCCCTGACCCCTGACCCCTGACCCCTGACCCCTGATCCCTGACTCTGACCCCCGACCACTCACCCCAGACAGCTGACCCCTGATCCCTGACCCTGACCCCAAACCATGACCCTGACCCCTGACCCCTAACCATGACCCCTGACCCCTGACCCTGACCCCTGACCACTAACCATGACCCAATTCCCTGACCCCTGACCCCTAACTTTTCCCTGACCCCTGACCCCTGACCCCTGACCCTGACCCCTGACCCCTAACCATGACCCCTGACCCTGACCCCTAACCATGAACCTGACCCCCTGACTCCTGACCTCCTGACCCCTGATCCCCTGACCCCTAACCCTTGACCCCAGACCCCTGACCCCTAACCATGACCCCTGACCCCTGACCCCTAACCATGACCCCAGACCCTGACCCCTGACCCCTAACCATGACCCTGACCCCATACCCCCTGACCCCTGACCCCCTGACCCCTGACCCCTAACCATGACCCCTGAGCCTGAGCCTGACCGCTGACCCCTAACCATGACCCCATTCCCTGACCCCGACCCCTGACCCCTAACCACGACCCTGACCCTTGACCCCTGACCCCTGACCCCTATTAATGACCCCTGACCCATGACAATGACCCCTGACCTTTGACCCCTGACCCCTGACCCCTGACCCTTGACCCCAGACTCCTGATCCCTGACTCTGACCCCTGACCCCTGATCCCTGACTCTGACCCCTGATCCCTGACTCCTGATCCCTAACCCTAACCCCTAACCCCTGATGCCTGATGCCTGACCCCTGACCCCTGACCCCTAACCATCACCCCTGACCCCTGACACCTGACCCTTGACCCCTGACCCCTGACCCCTGACCCCTAACCATGACCCCTGACCATGACCCCTGACTCTGACTCTGATCCCTGACCGCTAACCATGACCCCTGACTCTGACCCCTGACCCCTGACCCCTAACCATGACCCTATTCCCTGACGCCTAACCATGACCCTCATCCCTGACCACTCACCCCAGACCATGACCCTTGACCCCTGACCCTTGACCCCTGACCCCTGAACCCTAACCATGACCCCTGACCTTTGACCCCTGACCCTGACCCTGACCCCCGACCCCTGATCCCTGACCCCTGACCCCAGACCCCTGACTCTATCCCTGACCCCTGACCCTTGACCCCTGACCCCTAGCCATGACCCCTGACCCCCTGACCCCTGACGCCTAACCATGACCCCTGACCCCTAACAATGACCCCTGACCCCTGACCCCTGACCTTTGACCCCTGACCTTTGACCCCTGACCCTGCCCCCTAATCCCTAACCCTGACCCCTGACCACTGACCCCTGACCCCTGACTCTGACCCCTGACCCCTAACCCCTGACCTCTGACCACTCACCCCAGACCCCTGACCCTGACCCTGATCCCTGACCATTAACCATGACCCTGACCCCTGACCCCTAACCATGACCCCTGATCCCCTGACCCCTGACCCCTGACCCCTAACCATGACCCCAGACCCTGACCCCTGACCCCTAACCATGACCCTGACCCCCTGACCCCTGACCCCTGACCCCTAACCATGACACCTGACCCTGACCCCTGACCCTGACCCCGACCCCTGACCATGACGCTGACCCTTGACCACTGACCCCTGACCCCTACTAATGACCCCTGACCATGACCCATGACCATGACCCCTGACCTTTGACCCCTGACCCCTGACCCTGACCCCTGATCCCTAACCCTGACCCCTGACCCCTGACCCCCTGACCCCTGACCCCCTGACCCCTGACCCCTAACCATGACCCCTGACCCTGAGCCTGACCGCTGACCCCTAACCATGACCCCATTCCCTGACCCTGACCCCTGACCCCTAACCATGACCCTGACCCCTGACCCCTGACCCCTGACCCCTGACCCCTGACCCCTGACCCCTGACTCCTGATCCCTGACTCTGACCCCTGTCCCCTGACTCCTGATCCCTAACCCTGACCCCTAACCCCTGATGCCTGATGCCTGACCCCTGACCCCTAACCATCACCCCTGACCCCTGACACCTGACCCTTGACCCCTGAACCCTGACCCCTAACCATGACCCCTGACCATGACCCCTGACAGTGACTCTGACCCCTGACCGCTAACCATGACCCCTGACTCCTGACCCCTGACCCCTAACCCCTAACCATGACCCCTGACCCCTGACCCCTAACAATGACCCCTGACCCCTGACCCCTGACCCCTAACCCTGACCCCTGACTTTTGACCCCTCACCCTGCCCCCTGATCCCTAACCCTGACTCCTGACCCCTGACCACCGACCCCTGACTCTGACCCCTGACCCCTGACCCCTAACCATGGCCCCATTCCCTTGACCCCTGACCCCTGACTCCTGACACTGACACCTGACCCCTGACACCTGACCTTTGACCCCTGACCCTGACCCCTGATCTTTGACCCCTGACCCCTGACCCCTGACGCCTGACCCCTGACCCGTGACCCCCTGACCCTTGACCCCTGACCTCCTGACCCCTGACCCTAGACCCCTGACCCCTGACCCCTAACCATGACCCCTTACCTTTGACCCCTGACCCCTGACCCCTGATCCCCGACCCCTGACCCCTGATCCCTGACCCTGACCCCAAACCATGACCCTGACCCCTGACCCCTAACCATGACCCCTGACCCCTGACCCCTGACCCTGACCCTGACCCCTGTCCACTAACCATGACCCAATTCCCTGACCCCTGACCCCTAACCATTCCCTGACCCCTGACCCTGACCCCTGACCCCTAACCATGACCCCTGACCCTGACCCCTAACCATGAACCTGACCCCCTGACTCCTGACCTCCTGACCCCTGATCCCCTGACCCCTGACCCTTGACCCCAGACCCCTGACCCCTAACCATGACCCCTGACCCCTGACCCCTAACCATGACCCCAGACCCTGACCCCTGACCCCTAACCATGACCATGACCCCATACCCCCTGACCCCTGACCCCCTGACCCCTGACCCCTAACCATGACCCCTGAGACTGAGCCTGACCGCTGACCCCTAACCATGACCCCATTCCCTGACCCCTGACCCCTAACCACGACCCTGACCCTTGACCCCTGACCCCTATTAATGACCCCTGACCCATGACAATGACCCCTGACCTTTGACCCCCTGACCCCTGACCCCTGACCCCTGACCCCTGACCCCTGATCCCTGACTCTGACCCCCGACCACTCACCCCAGACAGCTGACCCCTGATCCCTGACCCTGACCCCAAACCATGACCCTGACCCCTGACCCCTAACCATGACCCCTGACCCCTGACCCCTGACCCTGACCCCTGACCACTAACCATGACCCAATGCCCTGACCCCTGACCCCTAACCATTCCCTGACCCCTGACCCCTAACCATGACCCCTGACCCTGACCCCTAACCATGAACCTGACCCCCTGACTCCTGACCTCCTGACCCCTGATCCCCTGACCCCTGACCCTTGACCCCAGACCCCTGACCCCTAACCATGACCCCTAACCCCTGACCCCTAACCATGACCCCAGACCCTGACCCCTGACCCCTAACCATGACCCTGACCCCATACCCCCTGACCCCTGACCCCCTGACCCCTGACCCCTAACCATGACCCCTGAGCCTGAGCCTGACCGCTGACCCCTAACCATGACCCCATTCCCTGACCCCGACCCCTGACCCCTAACCACGACCCTGACCCTTGACCCCTGACCCCTGACCCCTATTAATGACCCCGACCCATGACAATGACCCCTGACCTTTGACCCCTGACCCCTGACCCCTGACCCCTGACCCTTGACCCCAGACTCCTGATCCCTGACTCTGACCCCTGACCCCTGATCCCTGACTCTGACCCCTGACCCCTGACTCCTGATCCCTAACCCTAACCCCTAACCCCTGATGCCTGATGCCTGACCCCTGACCCCTAACCATCACCCCTGACCCCTGACACCTGACCCTTGACCCCTGACCCCTGACCCCTGACCCCTAACCATGACCCCTGACCATGACCCCTGACAGTGACTCTGATCCCTGACCGCTAACCATGACCCCTGACTCCTGACCCCTGACCACCGACCCCTGACTCTGACCCCTGACCCCTGACCCCTAACCATGACCCCATTCCCTGACGCCTAACCATGACCCTGACCCCTGACCACTCACCCCAGACCATGACCCTTGACCCCTGACCCTTGACCCCTGACCCATGACCCCTAACCATGACCCCTGACCTTTGACCCCTGACCCTGACCCTGACCCTGACCCCCGATCCCTAACCCTGACCCCTGACCCCCTGATCCCAGACCCCTGACTCTATCCCTGACCCCTGACCCTTGACCCCTGACCCCTAGCCATGACCCCTGACCCCCTGACCTCCTGACCCCTGACCCCTGACCCCTAACCATGACCCCTGACCCCTAACAATGACCCCTGACCCCGGACCCCTGACCTTTGACCCCTGACCTTTGACCCCTGACCCTGCCCCCTAATCCCTAACCCTGACCCCTGACCACTGACCCCTGACCCCTGACTCTGACCCCTGACCCCTAACCCCTGACCTCTGACCACTCACCCCAGACCCCTGACCCTGACTCTGATCCCTGACCCCTAACCATGACCCTGACCCCTGACCCCTAACCATGACCCCTGACCCAGACCCTGACCCCTGACCCCTAACCATGACCCCATTCCCTGACCCTGACCCCTGACCCCTAACCATGACCCCATTCCCTGACCGCTGACCCCTAACCATGACCCCATTCCCTGACCCTGACCCCGACCCCTAACCATGACCCTGACCCCTGACCCCAACTAATGACCCCTGACCATGACCCATGACCATGACCCCTGACCTTTGACCCCTGACCCCTGACCCTGACCGCTGATCCCTAACCCTGACCCCTGACCCCTGACCCCCTGACCCCTGACGCCCTGACCCCTGACCCCTAACCATGACCCCTGACCCTGAGCCTGACCCCTGACCCCTAACCATGACCCTGACCCTTGACCCCTGACCCCTGACCCCTACTAATGACCCATGACCCATGACAATGACCCCTGACCTTTGACCTTTGACCCCCGACCCCTGACCTTTGACCTCTGACCCCTGACCCCTGACCCCTGACCTTTGACCTCTGACCCCTGACCTTTGACCTTTGACCCCTGACCCCTGACCCCTGACCTCTGACTCTGACTCCTGATCCCTGAGTCCTGATCCCTAACCCTGACCCCTAACCCCTGATGCCTGATGCCTGACCCCTGACCCCTGACCCCTAACCATCACCCCTGACCCCTGATACCTGACCCTTGACCCCTGAACCCTGACCCCTAACCATGACCCCTGACCATGACCCCTGACAGTGACTCTGACCCCTGACCGCTAACCATGACCCCTGACTCCTGACCCCTGACCCCTGACCCCTGACACCTGACCCCTAACCCTGACCCCTGACCCCCTGACCCTTGACCCCTGACCCCTGACCCCTGACCCTAGACCCCTGACTCTGACCCCTAACCATGACCCCTTACCTTTGACCCCTGACCCCTGATCCCCGACCCCTGACCCCTGACCCCTGACACCTGACCCCAAACCCTGACCCCTGACACCCTGACCCTTGACCCCTGACCCCTGACCCCTGACCCTAGACCCCTGACTCTGACCCCTGACCCCTGACCCTGACCCCTGACCCCAGACCCCTGACCCCTGACCCCTGACCCCTGACCCCTGATCCCTGACTCTGACCCCCGACCACTCACCCCAGACAGCTGACCCCTGATCCCTGACCCTGACCCCAAACCATGATCCTGACCCCTGACCCCTAACCATGACCCCTGACCCCTGACCCTGACCCCTGACCACTAACCATGACCCAATTCCCTGACCCCTGACCCCTAACCATTCCCTGACCCCTGACCCCTGACCCCTGACCCTGACCCCTGACCCCTAACCATGACCCCTGACCCTGACCCCTAACCATGAACCTGACCCCCTGACTCCTGACCTCCTGACCCCTGATCCCCTGACCCCTAACCCTTGACCCCAGACCCCTGACCCCTAACCATGACCCCTGACCCCTGACCCCTAACCATGACCCCAGACCCTGACCCCTGACCCCTAACCATGACCCTGACCCCATACCCCCTGACCCCTGACCCCCTGACCCCTGACCCCTAACCATGACCCCTGAGCCTGAGCCTGACCGCTGACCCCTAACCATGACCCCATTCCCTGACCCCGACCCCTGACCCCTAACCACGACCCTGACCCTTGACCCCTGACCCCTGACCCCTATTAATGACCCCTGACCCATGACAATGACCCCTGACCTTTGACCCCTGACCCCTGACCCCTGACCCCTGACCCCTGACCCTTGACCCCAGACTCCTGATCCCTGACTCTGACCCCTGACCCCTGATCCCTGACTCTGACCCCTGATCCCTGACTCCTGATCCCTAACCCTAACCCCTAACCCCTGATGCCTGATGCCTGACCCCTGACCCCTGACCCCTAACCATCACCCCTGACCCCTGACACCTGACCCTTGACCCCTGACCCCTGACCCCTGACCCCTAACCATGACCCCTGACCATGACCCCTGACAGTGACTCTGATCCCTGACCGCTAACCATGACCCCTGACTCTGACCCCTGACCCCTGACCCCTAACCATGACCCCATTCCCTGACGCCTAACCATGACCCTGACCCCTGACCACTCACCCCAGACCATGACCCTTGACCCCTGACCCTTGACCCCTGACCCCTGAACCCTAACCATGACCCCTGATCTTTGACCCCTGACCCTGACCCTGACCCCCGACCCCTGACCCCTGATCCCTAACCCTGACCCCTGACCCCCTGATCCCTGACCCCTGACCCCAGACCCCTGACTCTATCCCTCACCCCTGACCCTTGACCCCTGACCCCTAGCCATGACCCCTGACCCCCTGACCCCTGACCCCTAACCATGACCCCTGACCCTGAGCCTGACCGCTGACCCCTAACCATGACCCCATTCCCTGACCCTGACCCCTGACCCCTAACCATGACCCTGACCCCTGACCCCTGACCCCTGACCCCTGACCCCTGACCCCTGACCCCTGACCCCTGACCCCTGACTCCTGATCCCTGACTCTGACCCCTGACCCCTGACTCCTGATCCCTAACCCTGACCCCTAACCCCTGATGCCTGATGCCTGACCCCTGACCCCTAACCATCACCCCTGACCCCTGACACCTGACCCTTGACCCCTGAACCCTGACCCCTAACCATGACCCCTGACCATGACCCCTGACAGTGACTCTGACCCCTGACCGCTAACCATGACCCCTGACTCCTGACCCCTGACCCCTAACCCCTAACCATGACCCCTGACCCCTGACCCCTAACAATGACCCCTGACCCCTGACCCCTGACCCCTAACCCTGACCCCTGACCTTTGACCCCTCACCCTGCCCCCTGATCCCTAACCCTGACTCCTGACCCCTGACCACCGACCCCTGACTCTGACCCCTGACCCCTGACCCCTAACCATGGCCCCATTCCCTTGACCCCTGACCCCTGACTCCTGACCCTGACACCTGACCCCTGACACCTGACCTTTGACCCCTGACCCTGACCCCTGATCTTTGACCCCTGACCCCTGACCCCTGACGCCTGACCCCTGACCCCTGACCCCCTGACCCTTGACCCCTGACCTCCTGACCCCTGACCCTAGACCCCTGGCCCCTGACCCCTAACCATGACCCCTTACCTTTGACCCCTGACCCCTGACCCCTGATCCCCGACCCCTGAGTCCTGATCCCAAACCCTGACCCCTGACCCCTGACCCTGACCCCTGACCCCTGACCCTGACCCCTGACCCCCGACCCCTGAGCCCTGACTCTGACCCCCGACCACTCACCCCAGACAGCTGACCCCTGATCCCTGACCCTGACCCCAAACCATGACCCTGACCCCTGACCCCTAACCATGACCCCTGACCCCTGACCCCTGACCCTGACCCTGACCCCTGTCCACTAACCATGACCCAATTCCCTGACCCCTGACCCCTAACCATTCCCTGACCCCTGACCCTGACCCCTGACCCCTAACCATGACCCCTGACCCTGACCCCTAACCATGAACCTGACCCCCTGACTCCTGACCTCCTGACCCCTGATCCCCTGACCCCTGACCCTTGACCCCAGACCCCTGACCCCTAACCATGACCCCTAACCCCTGACCCCTAACCATGACCCCAGACCCTGACCCCTGACCCCTAACCATGACCCTGACCCCATACCCCCTGATCCCTGACCCCCTGACCCCTGACCCCTAACCATGACCCCTGAGCCTGAGCCTGACCGCTGACCCCTAACCATGACCCCATTCCCTGACCCCGACCCCTGACCCCTAACCACGACCCTGACCCTTGACCCCTGACCCCTGACCCCTATTAATGACCCCTGACCCATGACAATGACCCCTGACCTTTGACCCCTGACCCCTGACCCCTGACCCCTGACCCTTGACCCCAGACTCCTGATCCCTGACTCTGACCCCTGACCCCTGATCCCTGACTCTGACCCCTGACCCCTGACTCCTGATCCCTAACCCTAACCCCTAACCCCTGATGCCTGATGCCTGACCCCTGACCCCTGACCCCTAACCATCACCCCTGACCCCTGACACCTGACCCTTGACCCCTGACCCCTGACCCTTGACCCCTAACCATGACCCCTGACTCTGACTCTGATCCCTGACCGCTAACCATGACCCCTGACTCTGACCCCTGACCCCTGACCCCTAACCATGACCCCATTCCCTGACGCCTAACCATGACCCTGACCCCTGACCACTCACCCCAGACCATGACCCTTGACCCCTGACCCTTGACCCCTGACCCCTGACCCCTAACCATGACCCCTGACCTTTGACCCCTGACCCTGACCCTGACCCTGACCCCCGACCCCTGACCCCTGATCCCTAACCCTGACCCCTGACCCCCTGATCCCAGACCCCTGACTCTATCCCTGACCCCTGACCCTTGACCCCTGACCCCTAGCCATGACCCCTGACCCCCTGACCTCCTGACCCCTGACCCCTGACTCCTAACCATGACCCCTGACCCCTAACAATGACCCCTAACAATGACCCCTGACCTTTGACCCCTGACCTTTGACCCCTGACCCTGCCCCCTAATCCCTAACCCTGACCCCTGACCACTGACCCCTGACCCCTGACCTCTGACCCCTGACCCCTAACCCCTGACCTCTGACCACTCACCCCAGACCCATGACCCTGACCCTGATCCCTGACCCCTAACCATGACCCTGACCCCTGACCCCTAACCATGACCCCTGACCCAGACCCTGACCCCTGACCCCTAACCATGACCCCAGACCCTGACCCCTGACCCCTAACCATGACACCTGACCCTGACCCCTGACCCTGACCCTGACCCCTGACCCCTAACCATGACCCTGACCCCTGACCCCTACGCCTGACCCCTGACCCCTGACCCCCTGACCCTCTGACCCCCTGACCCCCTGACACCTGACCCTTGACGCCTGACCCATGACCCCTTACCATGACCCCTTACCTTTGACCCCTGACCCCTGATCCCTAACCCTGACCCCTGACCCCCGACCCATGAGCCCTGACTCTGACCCCCGACCACTCACCCAAGACAGCTGACCTCTGATCCCTGACCCTGACCCCAAACCATGACCCTGACCCCTGACCGCTAACCATGACCCCTGACCCCTGACCCCAAACCATGACCCCTGACCCTGACCCTGACCCCTGACCCCTAACCATGACCCTGACCCCTGACCCCTGACCCCAGAGTCCTGATCCCTAACTCTGACCCCTGACCCCCTGACCCCCTGACCCCTGACCCCTGACCCCTAACCATGGCCCCTGACCCTGACCGCTGACCCCTAACCATGACCCCATTCCCTGACCCTGACCCCGACCCCTAACCATGACGCTGACCCTTGACCACTGACGCATAACCATGACTCCTGACCTTTGACCCCTGACCCCTGACCATGACCCCTGAGCCCTGACAATGACCCCTGACCCCTGTGCCCTGACCTCTGACCACTCACCCCAGACCCCTGACCCCTGACCCTGACCCTGATCCCTGACCCTGACCCCTAACCATGAACCTGACCCCCTGACTCCTGACCTCCTGACCCCTGATCCCCTGACCCCTGACCCCTGACCCTTGACCCCAGACCCCTGACCCCTAACCATGACCCCTGACCCCTGACCCCTAACCATGACCCCAGACCCTGACCCCTGACCCCTAACCATGACCCTGACCCCATACCCCCTGACCCCTGACCCCCCGACCCCTGACCCCTAACCACGACCCTGACCCTTGACCCCTGACCCCTGACCCCTATTAATGACCCCTGACCCATGACAATGACCCCTGACCTTTGACCCCCTGACCCCTGACCCCTGACCCCTGATCCCTGACTCTGACCCCCGACCACTCACCCCAGACAGCTGACCCCTGATCCCTGACCCTGACCCCAAACCATGACCCTGACCCCTGACCCCTAACCATGACCCCTGACCCCTGACCCTGACCCCTGACCACTAACCATGACCCAATTCCCTGACCCCTGACCCCTTACCATTCCCTGACCCCTGACCCCTGACCCCTGACCCTGACCCCTGACCCCTAACCATGACCCCTGACCCTGACCCCTAACCATGAACCTGACCCCCTGACTCCTGACCTCCTGACCCCTGATCCCCTGACCCCTAACCCTTGACCCCAGACCCCTGACCCCTAACCATGACCCCTGACCCCTGACCCCTAACCATGACCCCAGACCCTGACCCCTGACCCCTAACCATGACCCTGACCCCATACCCCCTGACCCCTGACCCCCTGACCCCTGACCCCTAACCATGACCCCTGAGCCTGAGCCTGACCGCTGACCCCTAACCATGACCCCATTCCCTGACCCCTGACCCCTAACCACGACCCTGACCCTTGACCCCTGACCCCTGACCCCTATTAATGACCCCTGACCCATGACAATGACCCCTGACCTTTGACCCCTGACCCCTGACCCCTGACCCCTGACCCTTGACCCCAGACTCCTGATCCCTGACTCTGACCCCTGACCCCTGATCCCTGACTCTGACCCCTGATCCCTGACTCCTGATCCCTAACCCTAACCCCTAA
>NW_026990011.1:52500-54090 GCF_036417665.1 Passer domesticus | reverse complement strand
GGATCGAGGCCGCCGAGGGGAACCGCTCCCCTCGCCGCGCCCCTACCGCCTTCCCTCCGGGCACCGGCCGGCCGCCGCCGCCGCCGCCCACCGCGGGCAACGGGCCTGCGAGGCGACCCCAGCCGCGCCGCCGGGGTGGCCCCCGGACGGCGATTGATCGTCAAGCGACGCTCAGACAGGCGTAGCCCCGGGAGGAACCCGGGGCCGCAAGTGCGTTCGAAGTGTCGATGATCAATGTGTCCTGCAATTCACATTAATTCTCGCAGCTAGCTGCGTTCTTCATCGACGCACGAGCCGAGTGATCCACCGCTAAGAGTTGTCTGGCTTTCGGCACCGACCCCGCACGCGCGGAGGGGCCGGGACCGCTCACGCCGAGCGGCCCCTTTCTCTTGCGCCGAGGACGCGCGGGCGCGCGGCCTGGCTTCGACCGTACGAGCACAAACAAACGGAGGAAAAAAAAAAAAAAAGGCCCACGGAACGCTCCGAAGGCCGGCGAAAAGGCGGGGGGACCCGCGCCCCCGACCGCCTCCCCCCGCAAAGGGAGACGCCGCCTCGTGTGCCGTTCTTCGGAGGCGGCCCAGGCGCCCGGGCTCGGCCCGGCCTCCGCGCGGAGGGCCAGCACGGCGCGCGACGGACCGCGGGGGGCACGGCGGCCCGCCCGACCTCGATTGCACGGGACGACACACACGCACACGCGGCCGGGGGCACGACGGCCGTCGGCCCCCGCACGCGCCGGCTCCCCTTCGCCGCGCCGCGGCGCGGCCGGCTCTCCCCAGCGGCCTTGCAACGCTCGAGACGGCACGCGCCGACGACCGCACCGCCGGCGCGCCCCCCGCGGGAACCGCTCCCGTCGGAAAGGCCAGCGACCGGCGGCCGCACCCCGTCGCCGGTGCCGGAGGCGGACGCCACCGAGACCCGAGCCGGCGCCGCGGGTGCCCGAGGCCGGCCGGGCGGCGGACCCGCCGCCGCCGCGGCCGCCCTGCCGGGCCCACCGCAGCCGCGTCGCGCCGTCGGGGCCCCTTCCCCCGGGCACGCGCCCGGCGGAAGGCGTACGGCGCCGAGCCGGGGGGCAACGCCCGCTCGCCGCGCTCCCACGCGGAGACCGGGCGGGGAAGCGCCCCCGCGGCTGCCCGCACGCCCTCCCTTCGGCCCACACGCGGCCGGGAAGGGCGACGGGAACGCGACGGGTGAGGCCCGGGCCGGGACGGCCGACGGCGCCGGAGGGCGCCGCCCGGCAGGCCGCCCCCGCCCCCCCGGGCGGGAGGGGGGGACACTCGCCGAGCGGCGACGCCGCCGCTCGGCACGGGGCCGCCCGCGCTCGCGGGCCTCCGCCGACGGAGGCACCGCCGAGCGCTCGCCCCAGACGGGGTGGGGGGGCGGTCGGGCCGGGGACGTCCGGCGGACGGCGCCGCCGGTGCGTTCGAGGAGAAGGCCGTCGAGGGGAGAGGCACGGCCGCGCCAAGGAGAGAGCGGCCAAGGAGAGAGCGCGGCGGGCGCCGGCGGCCGCAACCCCGCGGCTGAGGAAAGGCAGAGAGCGCGCGCTCTCTGCCGGCATCGCCCCGGTTTCGAGGGGAGCGGGTCGGCCGGCCC
>NW_026990011.1:42500-47500 GCF_036417665.1 Passer domesticus | reverse complement strand
AAAAAAAAAAAAAAAAAAGCCGGGCGGGGACGGCACGATAAAAAGGCACATGGCGCGCGCGTTCGGCAACGGACCCGTGCTAACCACAGGGGCCGCGGGCCCGGGCCGAGGGGCGACCCACCGGCATCTCGCCCCTCTCTCTCTCGCTCTCTCTCTCTCTCTGCACACCTTGGCTTGCGTGGCCCGCGCACCTTTGTCGCGCGGCTTCTCGGGTGCCGCGGCTTAAGGCCGCCGGAAAGGGGGGGGGGGGGGGGACCGTCAACGACGGCCGGCCGGGCAGCCCCCACTCCGCCCGCACGCCGGCTCGCTAACAAAAAAAAAAAGGCAACGTGAACGGACCCCCGGTGGAAACCCAGCCTGCCCTGGCGGAAGCGGCTCAGCCGCACCACCCGCAAAGCGAGGTAGGACGAGGCGCCGCCGCCTCGCCCTCGACATGCCGGGGGGCTCTCTGTCGGGCTCCGGGTCCGTGCTAGGGCAAGGCCGGCCACCGCGGCCGGCCTCTGCCCCTGGAAAAATCCGCCCGCTACGCGGGTCCCCGGCTTAAGGCCGAGGAAGGGGGACAACGCCGAAACAAAAAAAAAAAAAAAAAAAAAAAAAAAACCACAGGCCGGGGACGGCGGTGGCGCCACCCCGGCTCATCGGGCGACTGCCGTCGCCGAGCCCCTCAAGCGACGCAGCAGGCCGAGGCCAGGCCGCGCGTCCCACTGCGCGTCCCCCGCCGCCCTTCCGACACGGAGGACACGCTGGCAAACAGGTCGGGAGCGGGGGACGGGACGCCGCCACCTCGGCCGAGCGGGCCATCCTCGGGGCTCTTGGAGCAAGGGCCAGGAAAAACCCCAGCCGCGTCCACCCTCCGACTGCCGGGGGGGGGAAATAAAACAAAATAGAAAAAAATTAAAAAGCGCCCGCCGAGCGGGGCCCCGGCTTAAGGCCGAGCCACACACAAGGGACGAGGCGCCGCCGCCTCGCCCGCCACCGGGCCGGGCCGGAGCAGGACACGCTCACGGCTTTTCTCCACCTCACCTCGGCCAGCGAGGGGCTCTCACACGGCTTTTCGACTCTCTCTCTCGGCTCCGCGGGGACCGGCCCCTTTCCCCCGGCTCGCCCTCGGTCTCTTCTCTCTCGGCTCCGCGGGGACCGGCCCCTTTCCCCCGGCTCGCCCTCGGTCTCTTCTCTCTCGGCTCCGCGGGGACCGGCCCCTTTCCCCCGGCTCGCCCTCGGTCTCTTCTCTCTCGGCTCCGCGGGGACCGGCCCCTTTCGGGCTCCACACACGTCTCTCTCGCGCCCCACGATCGGTCGCACCACATCTCTCTCCCTCGGGGCCCTCCACACTGCGCCAAACCTCGCTGGGGCAACCACGGACGGAACCGGGAACAAAGCCACGCGACTCGTTCCTCGGTTAGGCGGCGTGCTCTCCAACCCTGGCGCCACCGGCACGCGCGGCCAATCCAGCCCACCGCCATCGGACACAGGCGCGGAGAACCCTGCCTGCGGGGACGCGGCCCGTCACCTCGCTCCCATAGTACGGACAGATAAGTCCAAGGCCGCCGGCGCCTCCAAGAGGACCGATGAAAATCGACCGGGAAGGAGCGCCGCCGCAGGCCGCCTCCTAGCATGACGTAGCGGGAGGCGGCCGAAAACAGCGACCCCTTGGTGAACTTCCGGAGCCGGCTGAGACAACAGGTCTACCCGGCGCCGGCCGAAATGTGACTAAGTCCCTTCGGAACGAGGTAGACCTGTTGTCATCCGTCAGCGCCCGCCGCCCGGGGACCGCGCCGAGCCTGGGCGGGCGCGGAGCCGGGGTAGACCTGGTGTCTCCCGGGGAGCCGGGGTAGACCTGGCGTCCTCTCCGGCGCCGGGATAGACCTGGTGTCCGTTCCCGAAGCCGGGGTAGACCTGGTGTCCCCTCCCGAAGCCGGGGGTAGACCTGTTGGCTCCCTTCCCGAAGACGGGGTAGACCTGGTGTCCCCTCCCGAAGCCGGGGTAGACCTGTTGTCCCCTCCCGAAGCCGGGGTAGTACCTGGTGGCCCCTCCCGAAGCCGGGGGTAGACCTGTTGTCCCCTCCCGAAGCCGGGGTAGTACCTGGTGGCCCCTCCCGAAGCCGGGGGTAGACCTGTTGGCTCCCTTCCCGAAGACGGGGTAGACCTGGTGTCCCCTCCCGAAGCCGGGGTAGACCTGTTGGCTCCCCGAAGCCGGGGTAGACCTGGTGTCCCCTCCCGAAGCCGGGGTAGACCTGTTGGCTGCCCTCCCGGAACCGGGGTAGACCTGGTGTCCCCTCCCGGAGCCGGGGTAGACCTGTTGGCTCCCCGAAGCCGGGGTAGACCTGTTGGCTGCCCTCCCGAAGCCGGGGTAGACCTGTTGGCTGCCCTCCCGAAGCCGGGGTAGACCTGGTGTCCCCTCCCGAAGCCGGGGGTAGACCTGGTGTCCTTGCAGAGCTAGGGTAGACCTGTTGTTCTCCGCTCGCCGCCCGGGGTTCGGGCGCCTCGCTGACCCCGCCAAGCCTGCACAGCCGGGGGCAGCTCACGGCCTCGTAACGCCCCGGAGCCGGACGGCTCTATCAGCCCTGTCCCACTCAATGAAGCCCCCTTCCCCGCCCCCCCCCCCCCCCCCCCCCCCCCCATTTCTAAGACCAATTCATATTTTCGAGGTTTTGGGGTTTTTGGAGGCTTTTTTTTTTTTGGTGGGCGTTGTGGGGGTGGTTTTTGGTTTTGGGTTTTGTTGGTTGTTTTTGTTTTTGTTTTTGTTTTTTTTTTTTTTTTTTTTTTTTGGGTTTTTTTTTTTTTTTTTTGGTTGGGTTTGGTTTTGTTTGGTTTTGTTTGGTTTTGTTTGGTTGGGGCTTTTTCTCTTTTGGATTTTTTTCTTGGGGGGGGGTTTTGTGTGTGGGGGGTTTTCTGGTTGGTATTGTTGTTGTTGTTTTTCCTTTGCTTTGCCTTGCCTTGCTTTGCTTTGCTTTGCTTTGCTTTGCTTTGCTTTTGTTTGATGCTAGATCTCGGGGCTTTTTGGGGGGGGAGTGGGCGTGGGGCTTGTGGCTTGTGGTTCGGTTGGTGGGCTGGTGGGGGCTTTTTTTGGTGTTTCTTTGGGGGGCTTTTATTGTTGGGTTTGGTTTTGGTTCCCCCCCCCGGGGTTGGTTTGGTGGGGTTTTGTTTGTTTTGTTTTTTTCCGTCTGTTTGTTTTTTTCTTTTGTCGTTTGTTTGGTTTGGTTTTGGCTTTTCTTGGGTTTCTGCCCGCCCCCCCCACGCCGCGACTCGGCTCGACCCGCCCCGCCCCGCCCACCGGGAGAGGAGGCGGCGGCGGCGGCGGCGGCGGCGGGGCAGCCGCCGCCGGCACACGGGCGGCCGCTTTCGGACGGGTTCTTTCACGGTCCGCAGAGGTCTTCAGCACTCGGCGTGGCTCTGGGGGGCCGCGGGGGCTCGGTGGCGAGGCGCCCGTGGCCGGCACCACGAAGCCGCCGGCCCTTGTCCGCACAGAGAGCGACAGACAGACACGGGGACACACACCCGCTCCACGCACTCACATCCCGATGCCGCTCTCTCAGAGCACCACACCGCCCCCCCCCGCCCATAGGCACGCGCCCTCTCGCGTGCCCTCTCTCCCCGTCCCCGTCCCCGTCCCCGTCCCCGCGCCTGCCCTGGTCCCTGCCCTGGTCCCTGCCCTGCCTGTCGCGGCCGCCCCCCCGGCCAGCCACGACGGTTGGGGGGCCGCCCCGCCCTGCCCCCCTCAGACTCCCTGCTGCCGCCTGCAGACTTTCCTCGCCTCCGCCCAATGACGGTTGGGGCCGCCCCGCCCTCACCCCCCCTCCCCCCCAGACTCCCTGCTGCCGCCTGCAGACTTTCCCGGCCTCCGCCCAATGACGGTTGGGGCCGCCCCGCCCTCCCCCCCTCAGACGCCCTGGCGCCACCTTCAGACTTTTCAAGCCCTCTCCCCCCCCACCCCGGGCTCCCATCGGCCTGTTTGCACAGCGGCAGCGGCAGCGGCAGCGGCAGCGGCAGCGGCAGCGGCAGCGGCGGGCGGGCGGGCGGGCGGGCGAGGAGCCGGCCGACACCGAGGCAGCCGGGAGGTTCGGCCAGCAGGGCGAGAGCCTGCTGCAGAGGCGGGGCGGGGCGGGCGGGCGGTGGCGGGATGCCTAGCGCACCGTCCCTTTCTCCGGGAAACTTTCTGTTCGTCTCTCGCCGAGCCTTTTGGTTTGATGGCGTTCCTTCCTTCCCTCCCGCTCACCCCTGGCCCCGGCCCAGCCCGCGGCAGGACGGCAGCGGGGAGAGCGGCCGAAGGGAGCGAGCGATGCGGCAATCGAGCCGGGAGCCGGGCCGCCGTCGCTCGGGCCACGGGGGCGGCGGCAGTGCCGCCGGCGCCCAAAGGCTCTCTCCTTCCCTTTCGGTCGGGGCAGCGGGAGGCGGGCAGGCTGTCTGCGGGGGTGGGGGGGGGGGGGGGGGGAGGTGGGGGGGGGGGGGGGCGGGCGTGCGTCCGGCTGGCGGCGAAAGTCGGCCGCCTTCGCCTCCCGGCTTTCGGGAGGAAAGGGCGCGTGCGAGCCGCTGCGCGCGCCCCCTGGAGCGGGCACGAGCCTGCCGGTCGTGCGGGCCGCCCGCCTCGCACGGGCTCGCGGGCCCGGGCCGCGGGGGTGCTGCGCGTCCGATCGAGGACGGCTCCTCAGCCAAGCGCACGCCAGAGGGCTCGGCCGCCAGGGGGCGGAGGCCGACCGGGGACAGCAGGTCTACCCACGGGCGAGGCGGCTGTCGGCTAAGGCCAGCCGGGGACAACAGGTCTACCCCGGAACTCCGAGGCCGGCCGCGGCCAACAGGTCTACCCCCGGAGCGCCGAGGACCTCCGGCCGGGGACAGCAGGTCTACCCACGGGCGAGGCGGCCGTAGGCGAAGGCCAGCCGGGGACAACAGGTCCGAGGACCTCCGACCGGGAACAGCAGGTCTGCCCGGCCCCCCGAGGTAAGGGCCCGGGCCGCGGCCAACAGGTCTACCCCCGGAGCTCCGAGGACCTCCGGCCGGGGA